>NW_008649709.1:262-47280 GCF_000695815.1 Acanthisitta chloris
AGCCCTGCTCCCCAGCATCGCCCCGGTATCACCCCAGCATCACCCTGAGCGTACTCAGGAGGAGGTCACGGTCTTGGCCCTGGTGCCTAGCCCAGGCTGGTCCCTTCACAGCTTCCCCTCCAGCCTGGACCAGCTTGAGTTCTGCCGGTTATGAAAACTGCTGATAAGGATTGTACTGCCAATTTGTTGTGGCCCTCTGAATCTTATCTAGGACTAAATACAGCAGGAGTTTTCTAACTGTGCAAATGAAAGTGAACTTGGAATGCAGAAAGCAAGCAAATGTGTTGAAAACCATGACTTGTTCCTACATATACATACACCGACAAATTTCTCCTAGGCATATGCCTGCAAACATGGAAGATTTTAAATATTAGGCCTTTAGAAAGTCCCTGCATATAATTTCCTAAAATACCTTTTCAGTTCTATTTGGAAGCAAATTAAAACCCAAAATACTCTATCGAAGACATATATCACTACGAGTTCAAAAGGGATAAAATGATTCTGAGATGAAGTGCCATAAATCAAGTCCTTCCACACCACTGTAAGTCAATGACGATCTTAGGCTTTGCCTTTTCAGATTAAAAATATCTTTCAGTCTTTCTCACAAGAGCAAAAATGGCATTGCTGTTTTGGGGTACTGGAAGGGCAGAAAAACATTTTCTACAGATGATGAAGACTGTGGTGATTTTACATAATTGCCCCCCACTCCATTACTTGCATAAGCTCATCTTTGTAGCTTAGCAATTCCTGCATTTGCAAAGCAAAGCTGTACTCTGGCAGCAGCAGCAGCTCTTTCCAGCTGCTATAGGTGTCATTTCCATCTGCAGCTATTAAATTGGGCAATTCCAGCAACCATCCCTACTGCTGTGGAAAGAGGAATGAGGGCTGAGATTATGTGAGATGCATATTACAAACAGCCACAGACCTCAGACTCCAGGACAGGGATTTACACTTACATTTGCACCCCGTGGAAGTGGCCTTGGGGCCAAAGCGAGCAGGAGCGTCCTTAGCCCATCTAGGCACGATGCCAACTGTCCAAGGGAGGCAAAAGACAGAAGCATCAAGGGAAAGGACGGGCGGGTGGGCTGAGGGGGGTGCAGGAGCGTTGGGGGTTGTGCCCAACAGCTGAGGATCCCTGGCAGGAACAACAAGGGAAGGAAGCAGGAAACAAGCTGTTGCCTATTCTCAGGATTTCATTCTGAGTCTTGACAATCTCTTGTTTTCATTAAAAGAAAAGCAAATAACTCCCCACCCCCTGTTTACTCCTTCTGATACCAGAGAAAAAGATTAAAGTGAGAAAACTTTAAATTCATCCTTATGCCTCTACGGGGTTTAAAATTTAGAAAGTAAATACAAAGACTTCACAGATCTATTTTTAACCTCATGATTCAGTCTGATTCAAGTATTTCAAATGTTTGTATACAGTCATGGAGGAAATAAATCCTTCTTAACAAGACTTCCTTATGCGTCGTGTGTGTGTGTGTGTGTGAATTTTGTATATGCTTAATGGCAAATATCCAATTAGACATGTGTGTGCATTCAAAAACATGGTACAACTACCCCACACAAGAAAATCAATAGCAGAAAAGGGACAATAAGACAGTATGCAATCTGTCTTATTGGTATGGCAGTGTCAGACAGAGATGATTTTTGGTTTTCAAGTTGACTGATTTCCCCACTGAAAGCAAAACTTTACAACCTCTGCTGAACAGCCACAATGTCAGACAAAAAAGGCTTAAGCTTCCAGATTTTAAGTATGAACAGGAAGTAAGCCAGTGAATTACCTTTAGCTGTTCCTCCTACCTTATATCCATTGAAAATAACAGATGCATAATATATTTCCTGAGGAAATTGTATTGCCATCAGTCTTGTGTAGTGCACTGCTGAGGACAGTCTCACTGCATATGCTGTCTCTGTTCTGCATTGGACAATAAAAACATCGAAAGGGACTGAACTTCTCCCAGGGCCACCCAAGATGTTCCTGCAGCTGACCATAGTGTCTCCATGCCAGCAATTCTGTGTGTACCCTGTCTCCCCCCAATGTGGACATCTCTAACCCCTCCATGCTATCTGCCTCCCTGTGTCTCAGGTACCTGGGTCTCTGAGCATGAGGCATTAAACCAAGTGTGATCCTTTTCCTTCCTTGTGCCTCCATCTCTTGACCCTCGCTGGATTCCACAGCCTGTTTCAGATACAATATTTGTGTGTTCCCTCATTGTCTCCCTCTATATCTCCTGACCAGGACACTTTATCATGTACCAGGATCTATGTCTATTCCCATTTGCCTCTCTTGCTAGATGCCTTTGTGAAGTCTCCCTCATTTTTCTGTGTCTCTCAGTCAAAGATTTTTTAACACACCTGATTTGCCTACCAGAGTTCCTCACGCCTCCTTTCCTCATAACACCCTTGATGCTTGCTCACTTCATTTTCCCAACTCCTGCTGCAAGAGAACAGCACTCATGGACATCTGGGCATTGGCTTCTCAAACTGTATCAAGAGATTACATGGGGAAGTTGTTTTGCTGGTTGCCATTAATGGATATGACTCTTAGCCACTTATTTATCTGTCAATAAAGCTATCATGTTATTTATTACCTGCCAATAATGGAGAGATGTTCTGTGGTTGTCCTTAGTTCCTCAACTGTCTGTCTGTCTCAGACCAAAACCCCGAATTATTTAAGCTTAAGAGCATGAACTGAGGTGGTCACGCAATGTTTATGCCTTTAAACATAAATCTGTGCTTTGTTTATGCACTGAAACATAAACATAAATGCATTAAATGTTAAATGCACTTAAACAATCCTGCAATGTTTAAATGCTACAGATGCGTAAATAGAAACGGTGCCTAGTGGAATCAAAGATCTTCCAGACTGCCCAGTTAAACGGGTTCACAGGCAGTCATGAAAGGAGAATAAGGATTTTCTCCATGTGTCCTTCTGAAAAACCACAAGTGCAGAGATTAAAACAGAAATGGCATGGCACAACTCAAGAAATTATGTCTCTAATACATGCAATCAGTAACTAACAATTTTTAAACATCAAGCAATTTTCTACTGAGTGTTCCTGATATGCTCTTTCCAGAAGTGGGATCAGGATAGCTAATTTGATGATGATAACAGTGTATTTCATTTCAGCCATGGTGGTTTTATTACTTGTCCCTTGTTATGGCTGTCTAGATCCAAAACAATGAGTGTGAGGAGAATGTAAGGGTTTCAATAGACCCTCCCTCAGCTCTCCAACACACAAGGTTTCCCTGCAGCCATACCTTGCCCAGCTAGAGGAATGCCCAGAAGACTTCCTTGGCCAGGTGAGGAGGTTACCATGCAGATCAGATAAAATTCTTACCCCTTGACAGGGAGTTTGTGTGCTTTTAGGAGTGTGTAACTCCATACTCTTCTGATGCAGCTGTGAAATATGTCCACCTTTGATGCTTCAGCAAGCTCAAGGGCAGTTTCTCAGGCATAGCCAGCCTCTGATGGAATAAGGAAGGAAAGGTTATCTCCCAGAATCTATCCTGGCTTTTCTGTGTCCTGCAGACAGTATGGATTTCCAGTTCAAATGACAAAAAAGGGCTCAAAATTTATCTAATGCAAAGTTTTTGAAGTTTACTGATTGTACTTACTGTACTTGCCACAAACTGCTGTCTGAAAGCCCTGACAATGTCATGCACCTTTCCAGCAGTCCTCTGGCCACAGACTCCCTCCAGAACCTGCTGCCCAGCAGGGACAATCAGGGCAGAACCCAGCCTGGCAGCCTGCCACAGACAGGGCTCACTCTTCAGCATGTCCAGGTGCAGCAATGTGCATCCCTGTTGCAGGCCACTAAGCATCCTCCTGCCAAAATCCCACCTAGGGCTGAAATGGAGAGGGCAGAGAATACACACATCACTCTGTGACTGCAAGCCCCACTGTCTGGCTAAGGAAAACTTTGTACGGTCAATGATCAATGAATTGGTCTTGGTAAGTGGTTAGTTATGGCCTCTTGGTTATTGGACTATGTAACAGTACTGGACTAATCAGTCATGCAAGCATGTAAGACTTTAAGGGCTGACTGCTTTAAAAATACAGCTGTGTTCAGGGACCTGGTTACAAAATGGTTCCAATTTGTAGCACCAACGGGACCTTAAGAATATCCTATAGCAAGCACAAGCCCTAGGCTGTCTCATTTGTGTTATTCCTTGTTCTGCTTTCTCTTTCTTTTTAAATAAGGAACAATACAAAGAATGAGAACTCAAAATCCAAGTCATGCTGTCAGGAAGAATAATGGACCTATTCTGTACAAAAATGCCTGTATTGTTGGTTTGTTTACTTCAGCTGTTTCATGGCCATGCTGCTGTCAGAACTCTGGAGACAAAGCCCCTGCTCTGAGCCTGCTTCTGGGTGCTGGGCAGAGAGAGCTTCCCCCTCTGCCGCTTTTACCAGGGTGGCAACAGAAGTCAGTGTGAGAGCAGCACACTCCACCCAACCCCATAAGCAACACTGAGGGTGGGAGCTGTGAGATAAATTGGAGACACCCATGCTTTCCATTAAATCCAGCCCTTCTACAAAGATCCGGTATCTCAATGGCACATAGGGATTTATAGGCAAAAAGCCTATTAGGCATGCAAGGGAGTTAGGCATGGCTTGTACAGTGCTGCACATCTGTGAGGAGGTTTAAAGCTCAGTGTCTTTCACTGGGAGGGCGTCTCCAAACACTGTACTTTGCTCCATGTCACCCCACTAATGACTAATACACTGTCGGAACGTCTCTATTAGACTGATGACAAGGAGGGGGTTTTAGAGAGTCCCAATTCAAATAAATAACTCAACAGAAATAGTCTGTTCCCATTACAGCTATAGCAACCACAATCTGCTAGGAACTTTCCCAACAAAATAGAGAGCAACAGTCCCACATGAAATCTAAACAAGGATCTAAATAAAAAACACAGACAATGGGTAAAGGAAGGGGTAGATTGCACAACTTACAAAGAAAGAATCAGCATGGTGGCTGACGTGCATATTAATGGCTCTCTTTTTGTGGGTTCTGATCTCTTGTTATATCTATTTTAAATCAGTTTTCTCAGTTTCTGGAATGATGATTAAAAAAAGAAAAAGTTCCAGTCATGCGTTACCAAACTACAAGAAAAATAATTATATCTGACTGGCAAGTTAAATCCCAGAACAGAGAAAGCAATTTCCGAATCTCAAAACACTCTGTGGAAGAAACAATCCTACTACTTTATTCTGGTAATTTTTAAAGGAGACATTCTCATTCTAGTTAACCAAACTTGAGTTTCTTAAAGAAATAGTGTCATAGCAGGCCATTTTGACTAAAACAGGAAAAAGTACATTTTCATAACCAGTTTCTTTAATTTTCTTTCCCCCCACCCCCAGCACTGATGAATTTGCTGTGCTGCTGCCACGTTTGTTAAACAAGGTGTCAATAGAGTGGATGGAGATGATCTTTCTGCAACACAGAGTGTAACACAGAGGAGCTGTAAACAAAGCAGGGACCCAAAACAAAAACACCAAACATTTTGATGGTAAATTTGATTTAGTTGAGCCAGCTTCACGTGATGTTATTTTAATTCAGTGTTACAAAAATATGCCCTCATGTGAAGCATTTTCAGATGCCTGCGACAATGTTGGTGTGAAAAATTCTTTAACTCATCCAGTTCATTCCTAGACGATGTTTCCTGCCAGCTACATTCACCACAAATGCTGTCTGGTAAATAGCAGCTGCAAAGGAAGGATAAGGATGCCAGGGTACACTCCAGTAAACACTCCTTCTCAGTGGCTCACTATATCCTGGGCCAAGCAAGCTAATATACATTCACAGCCGTGTTTAAAAATCCTCAAAGTAGGACTTTGCTTTCGCAACTCCCCCGAAGGTGAGGAGAGGAGATTAAGGGCATGCCCATACTTAGCGCTGCCTTTGTGGAGAAGGATTCAGCGAGGCTCAGCCAGGAAGGGTGTTTGCCCTGCATGGCTGTGGTTGTGCTGCAGCATGTTCTCATGGCAGCGTTCTGCACGCTGGCTGCACACCTGGGGTGGGTACCCTTCCCTGCCACCCATCCCGGGCTGCTCAGGCTGTGCCCTGCCTTTTGACTGGCAGCACCAAAGTGCTCAGGCCCAGGAATTAAACCACGCTGTTCTCATGCCTCTTCTTGTTTCCTCAAGCCAACACCTTTCCTCACAGGCTGCCAGGCAGCAGGGAGGAAATAGGGCTGAGGGACATGATCTGCCACAGCCATGATCAGCACATAACCCCTTGGCAGTGCCAGAATGGCACCTATGAAGCATGAAACTGCTATTGAGCAACACTTCCCCAAGATCTTGTCCAGAAGTGGCTCCCCAGGGAGGAAGGCTGAAGCCGGACAAGCTGCGATGACTGGCCTGGGAGACTACTGCAGGCACCAAAAACCAGAGGGAGAGACAGGGTTTCCAGGAGCCACACCTGTGGGGATAAACACAGGCAAGGCAGGCAGCTCTCCCCGGGGAAGAGATTGCTGCCTGCTGGCATCACTGCCTCTCTGCCAGAGGTTATCAGTCTTGCAAAGGCACTAAGGAAACTGCCAGTGTGAATAGCCTTAATCTGCTTCTCCTGCAGTTTCTGATAACCCGGGGAGTGGCTGGGCAAACAGGACGCTTGTCCAGTGCCACAGGGAGTTGAAGGAAAATAACCTTGTCGCCAGCACAGAGGATGCAGAAGAGCAGGATCTATCCATATCCCAATGAAGAGTTCTTCCAGAGCTACAGTGACCAAGCACCCCATAGAGCACTCACTTAAAGCACAAGCACAACCCATGCCCAGTGATTTTAGCTGACCCCAATTTATGCAGGAGCCAGCTGAGGGGATGCTAGTGGGCATGCACTGCTATCCGGGAGCTAATTCCTCCCACGTTGCAACTGACTTTATGCTCCTGGTATCTCCAGTTATACAATTGTTTCCCCAAGATGGCTGCATGCCAGTTTTTTTATTAACCAGGCAGTGAGCCACTTAGGACAACTATGGCCTGCAAAGAGAACAGATAGAAAAAGGTAAAGAGAAGTAGCATTATTAGAAAGTCATATGATAGCTTTTGTTACACAGGAGACAGGTTGAAGTGGTTGGAGGGCCTGGTCCATAACAGTAACAGAGGAATGAAAGGAAATTTTAGAAATGTAAAAAGAATAAAAATTTTGCTGCTGCCTATCCTCTTCTTCTCCCATCTCTCTTCTCTCCACTCAGAAAAAATGAGGGTTCAAGAAGCAGGGGCATCAGCAACATTTCCAGAAGCTCACAGGAAGAAGAGTACACCTACCTCCTTGTCACAGCATGGCTATAACCAAGTGAACTGCACAGGGGAAGAACAAATGGCAAAAATTGACTACTCCAACTTGATGAACCTTTGCTTCAGAGAACCCTGGTACATCAAACCCAACACTGAGTGAACACCAGTTCCACCTTCTTAGCAACAGTCTTGGACAACAAATGGGTGGTGTCAAAATGAGACCCTGTGGTTCCTGTTACAGCACCAGTGTCTGTATGGGCCAAAGTACCCTGGTCATCAGTATTGCACTCCAATAATTCAACCACCTAAACACACATACAAAAGAAACGCATGTTCCATGATTTAGAAGTTGTTTAGCGGTGATAGCCATAGTCATCACTGGCACTGCATTGACAGTACCTTGTAATAGAGATTTTAAAAGCAACTGACAAAAGCCCTGTAAATAAGACCAAACTTTCCCACATATATAGCAAAACAAGGCTCTCACTGATAGATACCAGGGGAAAGGAGAGGGGAAATGTGGTGATATCATCACATAAAATAAAATTACTTCTATGCTGCAAAACTTTCCAGATTGTTTTTTCTCTCTTTCTAGCCATCTCTCATATTTTAGGTTGAGGTGGTTGAACCCATTAAGGACCCCAGTCCTAGCCATGCCACCTTCACCATAGTTTACTAACATTTATTACCTAAAATATAAAAGTCCAAACAGTTCAAAACAAAAAAAACACAGGTCAGGAGAACAGAACAAAACTGAGAATGTGGGAGGAAAACAGTCCTGTGAGAAGCTGCTTCAGCACTAGACAAATAAAATCCCCTGTCCCTGGATACAAAGACATAACTCTTATTTATGTGAATGGGAAACATGCTCAGGCACTGAGGGGGGAATAACTACCATAGATCAGCAGAATGACTGCAGTGGAGATAGCTAAAACCAGACTACATGTGCAATGAATGTGAAAATCATTTCAGCCATCTGGGCTATGTAAGTTTTCACAGATGATTTTTGGAGCTGGATGGACCTTGTTCTCTCTCTTTTCTCTGACATTTCTTCAACATTTGCAAATTGCTTTCTGCGGCCTGTAGGATGGTACTCCATAAAAATTTAATCTGTTACTGTCTACCATCACCCCAAGTGTTCAAACTGACCTCTGTACCTAGTTTTCCTTCCAGAAGGATTCTGCAAAACACCCTGTTCAGTCAGATGCAGACACCTGGCAGATATTCAGTCCAGTAATATGTCCGCACAGACTGCAGTACAACCACCTCCAGAGATATCTTCAAAAACCTCAAATTGCAAACAGTATAACTCATTGTATAAAAAGTTTTTTCTTGAATATCTAAAAAATACACCCCCCACCAACTCATTAAGATATAAGGATGATGCTCTCAGTTGCTGTAGCTACCAAAATTAGAGGACCACCATGAAAAAAACCAAGAAACTCTTAGTCTTTTCATTCAGTTTCCTCAGATCAGTTTTGCTAGTCTGAGGCATTAAAAAAGGTGAAAAAACATGCTAGACTTCATGAGCTACTAGTGGTTTAGAGTTTGTTAGCTGGATTTAACAACTGAGTTTAGCTGGGGAGATTCTATGATTTATACTTTTTTTTTCCTGTTGTAGCTCTTGTGCAGAATATCAGGCTGTTGCCACACAGTGTGCTAACTCTGGGTCTAGGGCACATAGTACAAAATGAAATAAAGTCTATCTGTTTGACATAAACCACTGAACCTGCCCAAACCCACACTTCTGGCTCTAATTTGTTTTAAAGTATTTCTGAAGGATAAATTTTGTTCTGGCAGGCATTACTCCTGACTAGGAACGGTCTGTCCTCTGAATCCAGCATAAACAGCAATCTGAAATACATGCTGTTTTGCAGGTTATTTTGCAGGATAATTGAGTAACCATGTGCCTAAGTCTGATATGGGACATATCTATGTTGCCAGCTGATCTGGATCAGGCATGTTTATTGCACAAACAAGTTGCCCAGACATGATTTTAATGGCACAGTAAGTAGGATGGATGTTTGTGCGACCTCAGTGCTTGCACCACCCATTCCAATGGTCACTTTTACTTACATCTGGAGGTTGCTTTTTTTGAGACATTAAGCTAATCTGGACGGTATCCAACAACGTAAGGTTGAAGAACCATAACCAGCATGGTTCATAGTGCTGAGAAGAACCCGCACAAAAGAAACAGATCTGGGTAAGTCTCACATTTGTATGCAATGGCTTCTCACTTTTGTATAGGTTCTTCATGCACACTGAAAGCAGCTGGAAATCTAGGCCTGTGCTTTTGCACTTCATGCAGCTAGAACTGTGATTCTTGGAACATTTATCTGATGGCAAGGATAGTTTAAACAGCCCTGGCTCCCCTTCTTCTTTGGACATTGGTGCCTACCCCACTCCCCTCCCTGTGCTCTGCCAAAGCCAACTATTTACACAGCTGTGTGGTGAAGTGTTTCAAGGAGCTGATCTGGGAGGGTAGAAAAGAAACCTGAAAGAAAATTCTAGGCTATTTTTCCAGACAGATTACTTCTGTGATCAGGTACATCAGGAAGCCACATGAACACTTTTGCATAGCCTGGGGTGGAAAAGAGGAAAGAAGGAAGGCTGCTCTGTGGGAGGTGTTACTCAAACAGTGCTGCTCCTGGATGTGGAGCCAAAGCCAAAACACGCTCCTACATCCCCAAGAAGTGGGCTTTGTGTGCACAGTTCAGGCATTCATTAGTAATAGCTGGGCTCCCTTTTAAACTTTCTCTCCTTCCCATAAGGGTGTGTGGGCCAACAGGCTCATGTGGTTCTTCTAGAATGAAGTTAAAGCCTTGTAAAGCTAAATAAAGCCGGACACCATTTTTATAAGCTTGGTAATACTCATGTGGTTCTTCTAGAATGAAGTTACAGCCTTGTAAAGCTAAATAAAGCTGGACACCATTTTTATAAGCTTGGTAATAGTGCTCAGTGGAAACAGGCCATGACTACAACCATGGCAGTCTCTAACTGCATCTTGAAGCAGCATCTCAAGTCTGCCACACAGATATTTTTGAAGGGCTTTGAAGCAAGAATGATCAGTGTTGTTAAGACTAAGCAGTTTTAGATCTTTTAAGCTCTAGCCACCAATGAGACAAAACTATGTAAGCATTTTATAAAAATCTGCAGGTAGCTGAAGAAGTTGAAACTTACTCAGAGGCCTGTCACAGTTAGTATTAATCTCAGTACACAAAACCAACTACATATAACAGGCAAGCCCAACTCACTGCATTCCCTCCTCTTGCTTCAGAAAACTGTCTTGTGTCTACTTATGTACAGAAAAACTAGAGACTGCCTAAGAAAGAAAAGATCTTTACCGTCAGCTCCAAAACTTCAACTTCCAAATCACTGTTTTTTGAGATAACTAAAGGTTATCAGTCTGTCTGTGACTCCTGAGGTTAGCCAAGCTCTGAGAAGTTTCATTTCAAGCTTCTTCTCCTGCCCCAGGGAACACTGCTACATAAAACTTCCCAGTGTCTTCTTGAAGAAAGGACAGGGTGCTTTTCTTGTACAGTGCCAGTGGCCACGTGACCAAGTACTGCTGAAACCTAAGCAGCAAAAAGAAAAGGTGGAAGTCTGAATTTCCGTTCATTTGGGATATGGAAACACACTTTATTTAAAGGAAGCAAGAGGTGTTGGACAGTCCAAACGTCTTACAGCTGACTGAATAAAACTGCTCCCACCCTCTGCAATGTGTATCAGTTTTGCAGGTGGGACCTGGAAGACTATGGGAAGAGGAGAGCAGCAGAGATACAGACCCAAATGTGACAAAGACCAGGAGCCCCTAGGAGGTGCACTACAACTGTTTTTAAACCTGTTAAGCAGCAAGACCATATAAAAACAAATAACTAAAGACTCACTTTCCTTCTTCTACCACCGTTCACAAACAGAAAACAAATCACAAGCACTACAAGCCCCTGCTGGGTAATTTTTAACTTGATTTTTTTTTGAGTCCGGAAACAATCACAAACATGCAAACACAACACACAGAGAATTCATTGCTCTTCATGTTGGCTGTCTTCTTATTTGGAAATAAAATACTTCTCTCTAAATAAACCATCACCCCTACAAGAATCTGTGATTTGTTGTAGCATTTAAGGACTTCTGAGGGAGTTTAAAGATGACATATAAACTGATGTTTATGTATGATTAAGTGAGACTGCTGCATTCAGCAGTGAGACCTAATTCCCTCTGGGGCAGAAGGCAGCAACTGTTCCCAGCCAGAGCAGCATCCCCACTAGCCCTGATCAGTGCAGAGGGAAAAGCAGGCAGTGACCCTTGGAAGTGTGAAGGACCTGGGCAGAAGATGCTGCCCCTGCGATAGTTTATTTAATGTGGGTCTGCAGAGGAGGGTTTCACAGCCCTTGCAGCAGCACAGCCTCCTGGCTTGCGATGGTGAGCAGAGGGAGCATCACTTTTGGCGGCGCAGGGCCCCCTGGAGCACGGGTTCAGAACTGGGACAAAGGAATTGTGATGACCGGGGGATTCCTGCTCCCTGCTGCCGGCCTGTAATTCCTGCGCCGCTCACATCAACACTGTTTCTTGAAGTATTCAGCTGGATTTTGGAAACTGCTTCACTCACCCACACTACTCACTGCATTGAGCATGCACTTTAAGTTTTATTTTTTGGTCTTGTTTTGGTCCTAGCAATGCAAACACATATGACCTCAACGGCATTATCTTCCCAACTGAATGTTACCTGCTTAGTATTTAGAAGCTTGAATTCTTCCATTTCTGAAAACACCACCCACCACATTCTGATTTTCAAAGCTGTTTCAAAAGAACAGGAGCATGCGGTGTATCACTTTTAACATGCATCTGGTGTTATCGCAAGTGCCTGGTCCCCCAGTGACTTCATCTGTGCCTATCTTACTTGGCAAAACCGGTTTTGCATAGATGCAGTGAGTTGGCTACTGCTATTTTATGTGCTGCTTTCAAAAACTAGCAAGGAAGAGCTGGCCTGTAGTGCATATACCCTTGACTGTGGACATGCCTCTCTCAAATATTGTAGTTTACACTCCCCAATGTCCTACAGTGACTTAAATTACTGTGTAAAAGGCAAATTTCAGGGCTGTTTTTTGCATTTTGAGTTTGCACCTCCGGAGTAAATGTTTTCAAAGTCTCTGCAATAGCAATGGCTGAATTTTACCACTGAAGCAACTTCTCATTTATTTTATTTAAACGAAAGCTGTCTTTCCCATGTAATCACTATATTCAGTAACTAGGGATTAGCAAAAATACCAAATATCATGAGAAATGTTAAAAACTGAAAAGCGACAACAATATTCACCACTTGTTCTACACTCTCACTGTCGCTCTTGCCAGTGGCTCTGGGCCAACAGTTCAGATAATGGAAAACATTTGCAAAGAGGTCTTCATGCGTGAAGAACACTTAGCTTCTCATATAATGGAATTCAGCAATATTTTCCTGACAGTGTGGGGCAGTGCTTCTCCAGTGAGGTTTGCTCTGAGTGTTTGCAAAACCTTACATGACTGACAGAAGATCTGCTGGCTTAGGAAACTATTGCAGTAGCCAAGTCAGTCCACCACATTTTTGCACAACAGGTAGGAACAACTATTTCAAAGGGGATTTTTTTCTTCTTAGGGATGTAATTTCCAGTCCTCGAAGAATACATGGGAGTATCAATCATTTCAGAAAGAGAACATGCTTTGTTTCCTGGATTCCTTACAGAATACCTTTATAAAATTATCTTACCCGATGAACTTTGATATGTGAAGAACAACAAGTAATGATGCATACCAGGCAAAAATGAACATCCGTATTTTTTTAAGCAAGACTCAGAGATATATCAGTCAAAATAGAAATTATTCTATGGAATAATTACTGGCTTAAGACTGGGCAAATACCTTCCCTGTGCTTACATATCTTATACTTGAATCAAAGTGCAACCTGAGCTGTAAACTTCCTGTGTTTGGGGCCTAACAAGAAAGCACAGTAGATTAACTGTAGGGACCAGGAAATGCTTTGATCCACACTTCAAGAGGAACCTAAAGCAAACATGCACTACAGAGACCGTTAAGGTGTGTAAAAATTTTCTTGTTTATGTTTCACTAACAATGTTAACTGTTATCAGGTGTCTAATGCAATTAAGGTGAGTGACAAACGCGTGAGAATTCAGGTCAGATTAGGAAAAAGAAGAGGTTACAGACTACTTAGATAAATGGCATGTTTTCAAACTGCCTAGTTCAGGTTGAAATTTACCCTAAGGAAGCCAGAGAATTGTCTGAAGTGATCTTGATGTCATTAGTGCTGTGTTGGACCCTCCTGAGAGGAGGCTAGCATTGCACGACTGGGAAAAGGCAAACACAGCACCTCATTTTGATGCCTTCCCTTTAGACAGCACTTTATTATCTTTCTGTCATAAACTTTAAAATGTCACCAGTAATTCCTTTGAAAGTTCTCAAATTTAAATTCCCCTTGGGTTTGACAGTCTGGAAAAGATTATGTCTCTTGCAGACCAGAGAATTTTTGGTTTTCACAAAGCAGTAATTGCCATGATGCTCACAATAATGGTAATAGAGAGGATAAATGCAAATTCTTATATTCTACATGCCTGCCCAAATGTACATATATCCTGACTAAAAAAAAAAATTGGTGTAGTACCAGGCAAACAGAAATTTAAATTACAAGACCCTTAAAACATTGCAGAGTACAATACAGTGTATAATTCACACTTAAGCTCTTGACACTTACTTGTCCTTTATGTCTTGTGGTCTATAACTGAATAAACAAAGAAAACCTTTCTGAGAGATGCCTCTAAGGTACTAACCCACTTTCAAATCATTTGGCATAGCTGCTAACTAACAGAAACATACAGAGCATTAATCAATATATGCCATCCCTTTCCCTTTAAAAATGCTGAGATGACAGAAATCCTTCAAAAGTATAAATAAAATAAACTTCTGTTCCTGAAAAAATAAGCACACAGACCATGTCTCCTGGCATAAAATAAATGTTCCTCTTTGAAAATAAGGATCTGATTTTTTGTCAAAAAATTTTTCAATAACAAAATCAGTATTCTAGATAGGGATATGGATTAATATACAGGATATAGAAAGTTTTGGTGATATGGTCAACAAAAAGTTATAGTCTGGTATATTATCCTTATTCTTCTATGCTACATTTGCCAGTCAAAACTAGAAAGCTACTCTTTATAGAGTATCGACTTTCTGAAAACTTGAAAGAATGGATATTGTTAGTACTGGCAATGTTACCTTTGACTTTGGAACGAACCCCATTATTGAGGATGGTTACACACACTCAGAATCACAGAATCAATTAGGCTGGAAAAGACCTCTGAGATCATCAAGTCCAATCTATGACCTAACACCACCATGTCAACTAGACCACAGCACTATGTGCCACATCCAGCCTCTCCTTAAACACCTCCAGGGACAGTGACTCCACCACTTTCCTGGGCAGTCCATTCCAATGCCTAATCACCCCTTCTGTGAAGAAATTCCTCCTAATGTCCAATCTAAACCTCCCCTGGAGCAACTTAAGACTGTGTCCTCTTGTCCTGCTGCTAGCTGACTGGGAGAAGAGGCCAACCTCCACTGGCTACAATGTCCTTTCAGGTAGCTGTAGAGAGTGATAAGGTTCCCCCTGAGCCTCCATTTCTCCAGGCTAGAGACCCCCCGTTCCCTCAGCCACTCCTCATGAGTCTTGTGCTCCAGACCCTTCTCTGGACATGCTTCAGCCCCTCAATGTCCTTCTTGAAGTGAAGCATCCAGAATTGGACACAGTACTCAAGGTACTAGAATTAAACATCAGGGACTTCCTCAGCCACTTTAATGGTGGTTCAACATGCATGAAACAAAAATTCCTTCAACTAGCCAACCAACCAAATAAGAAATAAAAGCCCTGTAATGATGTACAAAACCAGTAGTCTTATAGCCTGATGTCCCAATATGGTTACAAGTATAGTGTAGATATACACATGCATGGTTTATGTTACTCTGTTTTGCTGAATAATAAACCACTGTCTTCTTCTGACAAGGTGCTGCAAAGTCCTGTGGTCTCAGTACAACAGGACAAGTACACATGCATCTAAGAATAAAAATTTCAATCATCTCAATTCAACCATGTATGCTATTACAATTAAACTCATCCTTAAATGCCTTATCTTGCAAGACTGGGCTCTAGCTATGTTAGAATAGGAAATAAGGGTCACTTGAGTATGTGGTGTAACATTCTGAGCCATTCAGCTGGGGGTGTCCATGGCAAATTTATCAGGGCTTGCGGGAGGCCACTCACCACTGTGCCCTGGGCAGGGCTGATGCATTCAGCTCGCTAGCACTAAGCAAAAATGCTGTTAAAGTTGATGTATTTTTCCACACAAAAGCTTAATTATCTAATCTAATAGATGACAAATATAAGATTTCTCAGGAAGAAGGTAAGGAGACAGTGGCCTTCCCTGATCTTACAGATACCCAGTAATGCTAGTGTGTGTGATGGCACATTGTGTGATGGCTGCATTGTTCTTTGTTCCTGCACTGATCTATATGGTACCTTCTTTGGTCTGTTACCCTTGGTATTGTTACAGAAATATTAACATATTTCATGTGAATAACTTGAACCTGAATAATTTAGTAAAATAATACTTACACTTTTGGCTTTTAGTCTCCTTTTTCTCCTGCTCTCTGATTATAGAGGTGACTAATGCCTGATGATAATCTGCAAACCATGCAAGGCCAGGAGTAACTTGTGAAATTTTGGGGATTTTGTAAATATTTTTAAGCCAAATTCTGTGAATACCAGGTAATCTTACCCACACCCACAAGTTAACTGTAGAGAGAAAACAAATAAACCGCATGTAGATAGGTTATATTTTTTCTCACAAACGTTCTCATGTTTCTTCTGTAATAGCATACATATAAGCCTAAATTAATGGTAACATTGCAGTACATTTTCTTTAAAAATCCAGCTTGCATACTGGTAAAGCCTCCACGTAAGAGTTGTCTTCCTTTTACATAAGTAATGCAGAAAGACTTATCCAAATGCAAACAGCACATCCCTATCTCACCCTCAAGACAGAGCTATCTCTATGGTCTTTGTGCCCCTCTGCCATCACGAGACTGCCAGCAGTAGTGACAGTGAGTGAAAACCAAAAAATGTGTCCTTAACTTTGATCAAAAATGAATTCAAGGATAAGATAAATACAACCATCAAAAGCTATCTTGCCATTCCTATTGATCTGGAGTGATTTGGATTTTCAGAGGTGAAAGAGCTGCCTACCAATCTGCTTCTTTAACTGCCCCTCGACAACCTATCACTCAAATAGTTTGAGCTACTGGTAATCTATTAATTCTACTAATCAACATTTTTGATACTTCAGTGTTAGGTGAAGACAAATAAGCCGCCAAAAAAAAAATCGAATTAAGAAATCTGACTGATTCTAAGGCAAAGACATTCCCATGGTAGTCTGCAATCATTTCTGGCATACACAAAAATCTGACATCATTTAAGGGATGCTGGCAGGTTCTCAAAACATCCTCTAAAGAACACATCACCTCCTGGCCAATATATCCTTACTTCAGTTATGTGAATCTCGTGTAACATAAATTCTCTTAACACCATCACAATATTTATGATCAATGGACTTAGAAAAAAGAAAATGGTAGCTGACTAGATCAGATTCTTCTCCCACTTTTCTGACAGCTCTGGAAGAAAGGAAGAAAGTTTCCCAGTGACTCTTGCTCCAGCTTTCCAGAATCTTTTTAGCTTTCATTATTTATCTTATAATGAATCAACAAAAATCCTTTTTTCCACTTTTGTCAGCTATTTGGCTCCCTATCCTTCACATGCTTTTAGTCACTGGATGTAACTCATACCTCCTGCAGGGAATCAGTCTTTGATTCACAGCCTCATTTCCTTAAAAATTAGTTTTATTGCCTCCCACGGTCTTGTTCTGTCCCAAGCAGACTGTCCAAAAGCAATCAGCAAAGTAGTTGTCCCATCTTCATGCTAACCACTTCTTGAACTCAACATATATCTAGATGATTCAACTTTAATTTTTGTCACTGTTGTCCCAGCTGCCAAGAAGAGACTTCATTTTACATGAAAATGCCAAACGATCAACTGAAATAGCAACATGGTGAAACTTTATTAACTTTTTTAGGGAAGGTGAAACAGTCAAGGGCAGCTTCAAAGTGAATGACTAGCTACAGCAAAATTCTCTGTGTTTTGCTCATCACCTCTGGCATAAGCTGGTCCTTAAATACATCAAACTGCTGAGAAGCAAAGTAAATGAAAAAGTAGAAAAGCCAAAGGACTTGGGTAATAATTATAGCATGCTTTATATAGTTTTTACATTTTGAGATAGTGGCATATTGCATTTTAATTTGCTAAAATGAGGTTTCCTTTCCTGAAAAAAAATTTAGGTAAATCACACATATGCTTAAAATGAGAAAGTGCAACAAAAAACCTATCTTGCTACTGGATTTTTTACATACATTGTGATGGCTACCAAGAAGTTGTCCTGACTACTGTGTTCGCCTGTTACCTGGAGAGGTAAAAATGCTCATGATGTAAGTAATTTTTTTGTTTGTACTAAAGACAGCTCAATCTGAGTAAGCGCTCCACTATATGAATTACAAATATGTGTTGGCTCTACAGAGTTGTAGTCTCTTGCACAGTAAGAGCAAATCTAAAATACATTTTAGAGCCTAATACAATGCTAATGAGGCACTAGCATGATTAGAGCTGTTGGGCCATATTTGCAGCTGGGGAAGGAAGCAGTGATGACCACTTAACCAACTGAACATCTATCACTTATGAGGGTGAGGCTAAGTGAACAGTCCCTGATGCTGTGCAGCACATATTTCCTTGATACCTGTGTAGTTCACTCTGTAAGCACATCATTCCTGCCTTACTCTCCAATGAACACCATGAGGTATTTTCAAAGAGCAGAATGTGTATCTCATATATCTCTGTTACTCAAAGAAAGAAGTTAATTGCTTGTAATTCCATCATATTTTATTTGAAAAAGTATTTCCCAGCTGACTCATTTCTAGTGTATTGGTGATACTGATGTAATGCTTTTCAACGTAGATCTGTTTTCAATTCAGGACAGATGCAGGCTTCTTTTTTTAGCCATAGGGATAATCAAATCACTCTTAGCATGGTGCATAAAACAGAGGAATTGTTTCCCAAGGTTTACTTAAGATTCTGTCAAACTGTCAGTAAGCCTGTGGAAAAATTTAGGCTTACATAACTTACCCAATTTTAAAGAAACAAGATGAGGTTTGCAATGTATCCTCTTAAAAAAAATAAACAAAATGTAAAGCTCTGCCATTAGGTGCCAGACAAATTGTACATTTTAAATGTGTTCTAACCAGATGCTGTGATTCTGTTGTAGTATAGTTGAAAGGCATCACATTCCAGAAGTAGTTACATGGTCTTGCAAGCTAGGTCCTATATTCAGAATAGATTTAAACACTAACTGCTTCAGTTTTAAAATAAGGAATGGAGCTCCAAAGGCACTGGAATCCTGTTCAGCAGTATAACCACTCTTAGGTTTCTCTCTAGCTTGATTAAAAGCCAGGAGTTCCAAACAGGAGTCAAAAATTCTAATTTATGAAGTCTGAAAAGTGTTACATATTTAAAAATGCTCTTGCAGTAATAAATACAGGAAGACTGTCATCATATTTCCACAGGAGCATCCATGTGTGCATCCTGCCTTCCTCCTCTGTATGACGAGTCAGTATGTCTCCAGGTAAGATATATGGAAAAACAATTTTGTGAAAAATGATCGGAATTCTTGAAATGCTGCATGATATTTCCTGATTTTTTAAAAGCAAAATAGGCAAATTACTAATAACTGGCATACACTGAAAAAAAGCAACATGAAAAGGAATATAAAATTGAAGATGAACCTACTTATCTTCCTCTAACATGTAAAAAAAATGCATTATAAAACTAGCTGAGTCATGTCTCCCTGGGTGGAGCTCTGCTCCAGCCAGCACAGTCTTGCTTGCTCCCTGTGGCAGGCAGGAGCAGGATACACACATGCTCTCTGTGTGGCTTCAACACACATTTGCCTTTCAGAGGCTCAGAGGGGATGCAGAGCTTCCAGAGAGGAGTTTGCACTTGTATCTTACTCACTGATGCACATGATAAAGTTTGTTTCCATCTTGAGATAGTCTCCTCTGCACCAGAACTGGCCTTAATCTTAAATTTGCTGTTTGTGAAGCCTTTCATTAGTAAACCAAGAATTTCTCTGGATAAAAGAAGTATAAATAAAAAAATCTTCTTATATTTCTTATATTATTATTTGCCTGTGCAAATCTGTGCTAGCATTTGTTCCACAGGGCTGGATCATGGCCTTGAGGAACCTTGTCCCCAGACATTCATGAGTTACATCAAAGGAACCACAGACTCTGTGAAGTGCAAAATTTGATGTTGTCCAGCCATGAAAACCTCAGTATTTATGCACTGAAACAAAAGTGAATTGCACCGGGAAAAAGCCTAAAAAGGAAAGGAATTCCAATATCTATATTGCATGTTACTGTTACTCTATCATTCACCTATCTGAAAACACTGACGAGTGTGACAGCTCCTAACGACCCAGCACCCAATTTTTCTACTTTGACAGGCTTTTGCCTGCACTGAAATTTGCAGCTGGGAGGAATGGCCCATGAACTAAGTCCATACGGCGAACTTTGGCGTAGGCAAAGGCAGAGACATCTGCTGCCATCATGAACAGCTTGGCCACATTCAGCCACCGTGAAGTGCCAAGCAACTGATCTGCTTTCCCACCTCTCTGGTTTGGCTGGTAGACTCCATGTGAATTAATCTAAACCACCCAATGCACTGAGCACAGTCTATTTGCTGCAGGAAGGACTGATCACAAAGGCCTTTAATTTAGATTTATTTCTCCAGAAAGTGAAGATTTAAGGATCTGTCTCTGCATTCTAAGAATCACATTCCTCAAATCACAGCTTTTTTTTCTCTCTGTCTTTTAGCTTTAGATTTACTGCTGTTTGATTTTTTAAAATATAATTTGGAGATGTTTTGTTCCTGTAAATTGTAGTCATTCTAACACTGAGAGATAAATCCTCCTTTCAGTTGTGAAAATGGAAAATATTTTTATATTTTATGTCTATTTATAGGTATTTATAGGTTTTTTACCCTCTCCTAAGTGTTATTTTTTAAGGCAAAAATAGGAACCATTTGGTTAATTTGTAACTTAAATATGCAGAACACATTCCTCAAACTGTCTTCAAATGATTTTTACTAAAAGTGCAAAGATACTAGATTTAAAATACACACATATAGCATAGCTTAGGTGACAGATGGCTACATCACTAAGGAGAAGGATTGTTTTCCTTAATGACTCACTGCATGGACTTTTGGAGAAAGCTGAACCATTGTGTCTCAGTTTTCCTATTCCCTCTACAGTAGTAGTAATGTTTATCCCCCTACCTTGCTGACTTATTTGGAGAAATGCTTAGTTAGCACACCCTTGTGCTGTGCTTTAGGTAACATACATGGAAAGGATGCTTAGCCTGTTCTACACCTCTGTATAAAACCCAAATCTTATGGATGTTGAAACTCTATGCACATGTGTTAAGCAGTTGTAGAATGATTATGACTTAGAGATGAAGTTAACTTCTCTAATTGATTGCCTTAATTCCTTAGACTACAGGAACTCATTTTCCCGTCTGTCCTCACATCTCCATTGTTTTTTAAATAAAAGTGCATGGAAAGGTCAGAATGATTTTGGTGCTGTTTTGTTGGTGGTGGGGTTTTTTTGTTGTTGTTTTGTTGTTATTGGTTTTTGTGGTGTTTTGTTTGGTCGGGGTGTTTTTTCTGATTTTGTTTTTAAAAACCTAAACCCGAAAATATAGTTTTTGTTTGTGTTTTTGGGGAGTTGGTTTGTTTGTTTTGGAGTTTTTTTGTTTTAAAATCCACAAACAACTACAATAGCACCCATCAATATACTGAGAGACCAAAGGCAGTACTGATACAGCCTGAGCTACTCAACTAGCAGCCTTGCAGAAAAGCACTGTGGGCTCCTGTTGAACATCAAGTGGAATGTGGGCCAGCAATGCACCCTTGCATTAGCTGTATACCAGGCTGCATGAACAAGATAATAATCAGCAGGTCTAGGTAAAAGTCTTTCCTCTTTCCTCTAGCACCTGAAATCACGTCCAAACAACTGTGGCCAATTTGGCCAACCATCACAAGAGAAATACTGATAAATTGGAGACAAATGCAGCAGAGGCTGGGCCCAAGCCAAATGCCACTGCATTTGCTTACTCTGGACAAAAGAAGGCAGAAGGGCAACCTAACCAGTCTTCACCTACGTACAGCAGGATCGTAGAGAAGATGGACAAATTTTTCTCAGACATGAATGACAACAGGACAAGAACCAGCAGTCACAAATTGCAACAAGAGAAACTCTTATATTAGAGTTTAGAAACAAGATGAAAATTAGATTAGAAACGAGAACAAAATTCTTCATAGCAGGAGTGGTTCAGCACTGGAAGGGGTGTCTGGGGAATTAGCAGAATCAGCTATTCCTGAAGATAGTCAAAAGTGGACAAGGCCTGATCCACCTTTGAAATTAGCTTTGCTTCAAGTAGGCAGCTGGGACTAAATGGTTTCCATAAATCCCTTTCAACTTAAATTATTATGTGATTATATAATTTGTGACTAATAAGAGGCATCATTAATGTTCCAGTTATTTGTTCCCTTCTCTCTTTCTCTATCCCACCCCCTCCTTTCCCTAAGGGGGACATTGGCTCGCCAAGATGCATATCATTGTGTAAGAATATTCTCAGAAGTACACACTGTCCATGTAAGGTGTCAAGTATGAAGCATTGGTGTTGGCAAAGAGCCAAGTGCCAAAACATTAACTTCTACAGCTCAGCTGGATTCTTGACTTGTCAGATCTCTGTCATAAGTGCTGTTTATCCACATTCTTCTTTGCTGACATGTTTGTCCAGTCTTGCAGTCCCCTCTGATTTAGTGGGTCATTTTGTGTCTGTAAGGAATTGTATAATTAAATACCGTGATATAATCCCTTGAAACACACTAATGTTACTTGCCAGTAAAGTCAAGCATGGGAAAGATGACATTTTCAGGGTCTGCATTTATGCATTAGCTTTACATGTTTAAGTGAATCTAAGTGTCTTTTAGGGCCTGTCCCCACTGGCAAGTATATTTAAATTGAACATGATTCAGGAATAGCTCAGCAGAAAAATTTATATTCCAGAATCAGAATGCCTAACTTTTGGAAATTACCTAAATGCATTCTGCAAGGTATGAAAACTTAGTATGAAGATGATACTCTTATTTTGAAATAAACATGCCTATCTGCAAAAATTTAACCAGGAATATTTTATCTGAAATAATTATTCCTTAATTATTATTGAGACAATTATTATCCAGACAGATTAAACTACTATAGACCCTATACATGCAATTCAAGCAAAAAAACCCCCCAGAGTTCAAGTACAAATAATATAATCATATTACTATCCTTTAGCACAATGCTTAATTTTAAAGGTTAGGCAATAGCCTGCTTCAGTTCCTTTCAGGGCAGCTGGAGGATGCCTCCTCCAATGGACTGCCAAGACTTTTCAGGTATTTCCAAATCTCCAATTCCAGCCTAGGAAGACAGATGACTTTTCTGGCATCTTACAATTGCCAGATAAATGCCACTGAAGTTAACAAGTACAAGTGGACACAGAAAAAAAAAGGGTGAAAATTAGATTGGTAATAGTTGTGTACCTTTGAAGAAACCCCAGTCTGGTATTTTGTATCAAGTTTCAGCTCAGAGGTAGGCAAACTTTTATGGCTGAGTTATTAACTCCTGGAAATAGAGCTCTGTAATAGAAATTATGACAGACGCTTTAGTACAGCAGTGCTATTGGGCACTGCTATAGTCATCAGTTTTAATGAGAGATGTTAATATCACCTCGATCAAAATGGTTGCCCTGGGCTGACATCTCGGGCTGTGCACAGGTGCTCTCAGCCAAAAATGTAATGAAGGTTATTACATTATCAATGAGGCACAGATGTACATCCTGCCTGAACTCACGGGGGTGTTACTGCCAAGCAGTCATCTCTTTCAGCACGTCCCAGGTCTGTTTATATCAATATGCTCTTCCAGCTCAGTGAACCCAAGCACAGCCTTCTGCTTCTCCATGGCACTGCCAGTGAGAGAAGGAGCAACTTTTAAGAATGCAAAAGGGATTTACCCCTGATGTGCAGGTGGGTCACAAAAAAATAAAACCCAACAATAATATAGTCTTTGAATTTGGAATTAATGCATTTGGGTCTGGACAGTTTCAGCATTTCAGAGCAGTTCCTCCTTCTCACCAAGCACAGCAACAATACTGGCTTGCTGGAAAACTCTCACATCTTTGTTCCCCTTTCTTTGTCTCATCTGAAATCTGACATAACTATTCATTGAATTTGCATGTTTTCCAAGCCATGCTTTACACTTTGCTCATTAGTGCTCGTGCTCACTTACTTCACTATACGGATCACACAAGTGAGCCACATTTCTATTTTTTGAAAGCATCTCTTGCTTTTATAGTAAATATACACAAAATTTTCAGGCACCTCTTGAGTAATGGAATCTATAGTGGCAGATATGGATACTAGAATGGGTCACATTTCTACTGAGATACCATTCAGAAGCCAACTTGAAATGAGCCATAATCTCTGCTGAAGCCATCCTTCTTCCTCTGCCCTCCTAGGACCCCAGCCTGAAGGATGCAGTACTGCAAGAGGGCTGATGTGAATGAGAAATGGCACCTCATCAGGACGAAGAGCACGTTTGCTTTAGTGGAGGACAGTAACTGCTCCCAGATCTCAGCTGGCACAATGATGTCACTGTGCTCCCCAGAAGCATATGTTATACCTGGAAGCTCTTGCACATAGGTAAAGGAGCCAAGCAAGCATCGCAAATTCTATGTATATAAAGTCTGAGAGCATGTATGGGTTTGTGTGTGCATATACATACGTGCACATTAACACAGGAAAGAGTCAGAGCTAGCCAAGGCAACCGCTGTTGCTCAGCCATCCTAAATGCAATTCTTGATGAATTCTCCCTGGAGGATGATGAATGTTCTGCTTCCCTCCTAGCCTTCCTCTTCATCTTTGTCCACTTCAGAGTTTACTAACCAATGCAATCAAAGTACTGAAGTCAAGCTATTGGTGATTTCACAACTGTAACTTCAGAAACTGACAAAGATGAACCCTCTCCACTAGACTAGACTGCATCTGGGACCCCTAGCACTGATACAACATAAATCATAGATTGAATGGGCTCCACGCCAAAATCCCTTGCACTGTATTGTGATACCAGCGATACTCTGGCGTTAAAATCTGTGCACTAGAACAATGCTGGAAGCTGAGTCACTGCAACGAGAACAACATAAAGCATTAATAAGCAGAGGCAATCAAAGAAGAGCACAGGCTGCCTGTCACACTGTGACAGTAAAAGGTAGAGTTAGGTACTCTAGAGGCAGAATTAGTGGTTAAGACATGACCGGATCATTCAGGTCTGGTCCAGGACACTGCATGTGCAAATTAAGCTCTGGTTCCCAAATGTTCCCCCAAAACAATGTTTGGAACTTATCTGACAAGTCAACCTGGAAATGCAGCAAGACAAGAAATCTATGAGTTTGATGGTTTGAGTATTGAAATACAATGTCTTTAGATAATTATTTTCCTTAAAAAATACCGGCCTTTTTCTAGTAAAGGTTTGGATGACTGTGATAAGTAAAGCTATATTTGGGTGAGCAATGCTTAACCTGGAAGGAAACAAGCCAGGAACTACTGCTTGAGCCAAGCAGAAGCAATACTGCCACAGAGCACTCTTTTTAAAAAGTCAGGAGATGAGGGCTGTTTTATTCCTAGCAAGAGTAAAGCTGCATCCTTAGTCAAATGCCTGAGTGGAGAAATATTATATGAATGTAGATGCTCTTTTTCTGCATTTCTCAGCAGCAAGTGTAGAGTAATCTAGTTTGAATTTATTCTGACTACCCTAGCATGCTCCTATATTCTTGTTACTGTCCAAGTGGAAAGAGGTCAATCTGTCTTAGTATGCACAAACCTCCCCTCTGCCAGCAGGCAGTATATGTATGCAGGGCTCCATGCCTTAAGCCTGATCCCTGTGAGTATGTACACACAAATCCTTATTTAAGCCTGAAAATGGTATCCCAGAGGATTTTAATATTCTTGACCCATTTATAAATTTCATGCAAGACTTCAGAGCAGACAGATAGCAAAACTCACTCCAAGTGACCCAATTATGTCCTAGAGGAAACTTACGTGAGAGCAATTGCTACAAAGGAAAATAATGTTCAGCTATCACAGTCTGAGTAACTTTCAACCTGGAGCTGAAGGGGTAAGGACAGACCTTTGCTGCTAGTGCTTCTCCACAGCTACCACTTTTATTTGCTCTCTGCTCTTTTGACTGCTACAGATCCTGCACAGTGTCCCAGAAGGAGTGAAACAGCACAGTCTGGTTCATGAGGAAAGTCACCAGAACCTTCCAAAGCATCTTCTCCCTAATAATTACATACATATGAAAAGGGCAACCCCAAACTTTATCTATAGAAAATGCAGACAAGCACTTTAAAACAACGGTAGCAGCAGCAGTTGCAGCTACGTCCCCACCCCAATATAATAGATTTCTTGGCAGGAAATTAGACTGATTTCCTTAAATGAAATATAATACCCTGATTAGCAAACGATGCTTAGTTTAAAAATGGGGAGTTTCCAGCTTAGTTTACTTCAATAATAATAACAATGAATACTGTAAGCTGATGATAGGACATAGCAATGTCAAGGAAAGCAAAACTCTCGATCGTAGAATCATAGATTAGTTAAGGCTGTAAAAGACCTTTAAGATCACTGAGTCCAACTGCTAACTTGGCACTGCCAAATCCACACCTAAACCATCTCCACAGATGTCACATGTACATGTCTTTTAAACACTTCCAGGGATGGTGACTCATCTACTGTCCTGGGTGGCCTGTTCCAATGCCTGACAATCCTTTCAGTGAAAAATTTTATACCCCATCTAAACCTCCCCTGATGCAACTTGAGGCCATTTCCTCTTGCCCTATCACTTGTTACTTGGGAGAAGAGACAGACCCTCACCTGGCTATAACCTCCTTTCATATTGTTGTAGAGAGAGATAAGGTCCCACCTGAGCCTCAGCTCCCTCAGCTTCTCTTCATAAGACCCTTCACCAGCTTTGTTGCCCTTCTCTGGCCTCACTCCAGCACCTCAATGTCTTTCTTGCAGCACGGGGCCGAGACCTGGACACAGTACTCAAGGTGTAGCCTCACCAGTTCTGAGTACAGGAGAAGGATGATCACTTCCCTGGTCCTCCTGGCCACACAATTTTTGATACAGGCCAGGATGCCATTGGCCCTCTTGGCACACACTGGCTCATGTTCAGTGGCTGTCAACCAGCCCTCCCCGGTTCTTTTTCACGGGGCAGCTGTCCAGCTACTCTTCCTCCAGCCTGTAGTGCTGCATGGGGTTGTTGGCCCCGAAGTGCAGGACCCAGCGTTTCACCTTATCAAACCTCATACAATTGGTCTCAGCCCAATGATCCAGCCTGTCCAAATCCCTCTGCAGAACTTTCCTGCTCTCCAGAAGACTGACACTCCTGCCCAACTTGATGCCCTGGTCCAGATCATTGATAAAGACAGGACTAGCCCCAATACTGAGCCCCGAGGATCTCCACTAGTGACTGGCCACCAGCTGGATGTAACTCCATCCACCATCACTGTTGGGTCTGGCCACCCAGCCAGTTTTCAACACAACAAAGATTACACCTGTCCAAGCCATGAACAGCCAATTTCTCCAGGAGAATTCAGTGGGAAGGCTTTACTAATGTCCAGGTAAACAACATCCACAGCCTTTCCCTCATCCATGAAGTGGGTCACCTTGTCATAGAAGGAGATCTGGCTGGCCTGCCTTTCATAAAGTCGTGCAGGCTGGGCATGATCCTGTGGTTATCCTGTGTGTGCCACATGATGGCACTCAGGATGATCTGCTCCATGACCTTCCTTGGCACCCAGGTCTTTCTTCCAACCCTTCTTGTAGATGGCTGTCACATTTGCTAGCCTCCAGTTGACCGGGACCTCCCTAGTTAGCCAGGACTGCTGATAAATCATTGCAAGTGTCCTTGATGTTGAGCAAGGAAACATTTGCTAAAGGGAGGGGCAGGAGGTGGACTGACTTTCCTAAAACTTTTACATTTTTTATTTCCTTCCACTCTTATGTGCATGTCCTTCCTCTCATAGTTTAAAAATAAAGGATGCAATCTGTATTCCAGACAGATCGCATGAATAATTTTCTCTTATCGCGAACCAGCCACTACTGTCCTTGGGTAGCTAACAAACTACAGGAGTTGCTTCAGCTCCCAGCTGGAGGAAGCATTAGGTTTATAAATACATTCTAAACTCAACTGCACTACAGCCTCTCTTTTGCATCAAGATATTGAAAAGAAGCTGTATGTTCATCTGTGTGCTGAAATAAGATAAAAGGCACCACATTCCTCAAGAATTTAGACCTGTACTGTCACACGGTAGACTGGTTCCTATGCATATCCCACTGGTATGGAAATCTCTTTTCCACACTAACTCCTCTGTTTCTAACACTAGGTGCTTTTGCTGGGATCCCAGGCATGCCCTTGTAGGACTACACTCTGCATGGAGCCTGACAGAAGGAAGAGAAGAAAAATGTGGCTGCCCCCAAGCCTCCCTCAGGAACAGGGGCTGCTCTCACCTCCCCAAAAGGAACACTCAGGTTAACATCAGCAGCACCATCCCACTTTGGAAAGCAGAGGATAGCAAAAGAAGAGGCTCAGAGAGGGGAAGAAATGGGTAATTCACTGATATTTCAGCTTTGTGAATGCCATAATAATATTGGCAAGTCCTAGTTGCCAATATACTGTCTGTCAGCTGAGTCTTGATGCTGCCACCTTATTGATGCAAGTCTGTCAAACAACTGTCAGGTTTTCCCACTTGGGCAGTTGTCGTGGTTTAACCACAATGTATTATCACTCTGAATTCAAAACACTGCACTACACTAGCTACTGAGAAAATTAACTCCATCCTGGCTAAAACCAGGACATTAGTCCATAATGGTTCATTAGGAGATGATTTCTCATGGATGTCCTGGACCTGACAGCTGGCAGAAAACAAACTTTGTTGTCAATCCTGAAAGAAAGAGCCATGGCTTTCAGCTGTGTAGACTAGAACTGGTAATTTTTGTGTTACTGTAAAGATTCTTGGAATAAACAGCTCCATGTAGCTTTATCAATAGTGACTGAGAAACAGCTTTTTCCTGAACAGTGGTCCAGGAAGGCATCAAGAGTAATACTAGACATCATATTTTGATGAATAAAGAACTCCTGTCATTATTCAAGCATAAGCAGGAAATACACAGGAGATGGAAGCTGGGTCAGGCCACTTGGAGTGAATATAGAGGCTGTTAAGTAGAAATGAGACAAGGAAGGCTGAGGCCCATCTGGAATGCACAAACAAATGCAGTAACAACTTGTAACTAATCACAGAATGGGTAAGGTTGGAAGGGACAATAGTGGGGTCATCTAGTCTAACCTCTTTGCTCAAGCAAGGTCATCCTAGAGCACACTGCACAGAGGAAGTATGGGCATATGCACATACAGACTACCTATTTAAGGTACTAAAATTTTGCCTTACATTTCCTTACCAACTTCCAGGATCTTCCAATTACACTTTCCCTTTTCTCCTACCCCACTCCAAGAACTAACCACCATTTCAACAGAGCTATGAAATGTGAGGCCTTTTATAAATCTATATAAGTGTTTTAAATTAGCTGGCAACTGTTTCCGTTGCTGGGAGTTAACACTGTGTTAATTCTATGAAAATAATCATTGTTTAACTATTAATAAGCTATCCAAGAAAATGCGTAATTCTTTGCCTTTTTTGATGGTTTATGGCCAAAACAAATTTACCTTTCCTCACAAAACTTTCCTAGTGCTGTTGGCAATACCACTTCTCTTTCTATTACTCCAGCCCACATTTGAGGGTTGTGTTTGATTCCTTGCCCCTTAGCCACATACAAACTACCTCCAAGTCTTGACACTTATCTCTTCATCATCTTCAAAATTCACTCTTTCATCTCCATCCTTAGAGTGCAATCCTTTGCTTCATCTCTAACACATATTCCCATTTACATTACTGCAGCCTCCATTCTTCCCTTCTAACTTCCCGTGTGCACAAAGACATGCAAGTAAAAGTGCTGCCAAATAAGCATGTGTTTCTTGCCTGAAAATTTGATCACCTCTTTTCCTTCGTCTCCCCCATGCCTTTTTTGGCTCCACTGTTGGCTTTCCTCCAGAATCATAACACGTCAGCATCTCCCAAGCTCAGTGTAATTCTGGGTTTATTAACTTCTTCCCCCTGTCTCCATGCCTTTCCTCCCAATCCTCCTGCCTACCAGGTTTTTGTAGCTTCCTTGCCTTTTGCCCCATGTCACCTCTTCTGTCCAAATTTCCACAAAAGCTCTGCTTTACCTGAACCTGGCAGATCCACTTCCAACATGCTGCTTTGAAAACACACTGATTTTTAAGCTATGCAGAGTAATATTATTTCTTTTTGCCTCAGCTGTTGTCTAAGCTGTCATCCTCAAGTGCTTAGACAATGCCAGGCATACAGCTGGTACTCCTGCAAACACTTAACAGCATTGACCCGGGCACAACACTGAAAACTGATTAAATGATTTTCTAGGGGTTACAGAAAACACACCTATCCTCAAAATGCTGTCAAATGTGTGAAGCAAGCAAGTTGGAAGAAATTTATAGAAGGAAAAGTACTTTATATCCATTTAGTTACAGAGCTTTGGCTTCTATTTTTAAGAATTATTGCTGTTTATTTTTCTAATAAGTATAAATGTCATCTCTGTCTCCTCTGCATCCTACCTATCTCTAGCAAAATTAATTTCCTTTCCATGTCTTAGCCACCCTTCTTCAGGTACCTGTTCCCCTTTACACTCTGGTAAAATCTATGTTGAAGCCACTGCCTCAAGGAAGCTACTCTGGATTTACAGCACTGCAAGTGTTAACACAAGCTGACCCATGCTCTTATGAGAATGGGAGCACATGTCTATGACTCAAAATACATACCCAACACTTTATTTAATAATTAACATTAATTCAATGCAAGTCCAACTCAGAAGTTGCCTGTTTACATCAATACATGCATGAACATATCCAGGTGTGTGGACATTTAGGCTTCAACCTCTCTGCCAGACTCCTGTCAGGCTGCTGCTACTGCCTGTGAGTAATCACTAGGAGTCAGTCCTATACCAGGCTAATACTTGTCTGTCCCTTCAGAAGGCACTTGAGTAAGAACTTTAGCCACTGTAGGAGAGAAAGCCCCACACTCCTTATTTTTAAACTATATAGGGTCTCAAAAGGTCAAAAATTGATATTTGCCAAATGAACTCTCAATCTCCTAACTATTAGTGGACACTTCAAAAAACTGACTAAAGTGCCACCTTTAGATGAGCAAGCTTAAGGTACCTTAGAGATCTTAAGAATCTGAATCCATATGCCAATATTACTGCCATCCTTTTCTCAATAGGGCTTTTCACATCCTGTCAAGCAGTATGATTTTATACCAAAGAATGGGCACTTTTAAGACCATTGAGAATCTGGACAAGGTATCATACTTTATTCAAATAAACAAAAGTTTTATGGTAGTTCTTCATCCCCTGTCTGTGGCAAGAGATGAGTTAAACACTGTGTTGCCAAAGGGGAGAGATTGCATCAATCCTCCAGATCTACCACCTCGGGAGCTTTCAATATTTCCTCTCTTAAGCATGAGGCAGCTGTTTCTCCTGGGAAGGTTTCTGGAAGACATCTGAGATGAATGCAGGAGGCTGGAATGTGGGATGGATGAAGGAATGCCAGGACAGAACTTCCACTCTCAGGCAATACCCCCAGCTCTCCATTTAACTCCCTTCAGAGCCCCTGCCAGCTGCTCAGATTCAGCCCCTCTGCACTCCTTCCCACCCCAGCAAACTGAGTAAACAAGGGGCAGTGTCAAGGGGCAGAGTGCCCCAGTGTGAACCTTCCTCCAGAGGCTGATGGGCAAACAGAGAGAGTGGAAGGAGGCCAACCTTGGCAAGAGTCCTGCTCTGACACATCCTCACATGGTCACCCAGTGCAACCATCCAAGGAACCACACAGAGGGGATTTTTCAGTGACCTCAAGATACCTAGTTCGGAGGGTTCAGGCATAGAGTTTATATGCAGGGACATGTATCCCAGTGTGTACATGAAACACAGCTATGCTGGTGAAAAGCCATAGCACACATTCTCTGGTGCATTAGATTTGGAATTCTTTTAAAACATATCTAGAATGACTTAAAAGGATAAAAGACACAAACAGTCAACTAGGATAAAAATACAGTGTTCCATTATAATAGCATGCCTCATGCTCTGAGCAGACACTGCTGGCAAAGAGAACTGTAAAAGGGAAGTATGTGCTTTATGGCAGTGCTGTGTAGCTGTAGGTTACTTAGTTTCAGGGGAAAAAAAAAGGAAATCTATAAAAGTATATAACTACTTGTCTGGAAAATACAGTATTTAAAACAACAGGAACAATTACTTATAAACTCGCATCCTGAAATGCGACTCAAACATTTGCTGCCCATAGGAAGGAGCTCTCTCTGCTCTGCAGCGGCTCCTGCGGGAAGGAGCAGCTCCTCCTCCTCGGATCTACCGCCAGAGGGGAACGGCGTGGAGAGAGGGAGAGGGGGATGTTCAAACACATCGTGTGTACCTAGAATAAAATGCCCTGAGCCACTTTTTCACTTTTTTTTCCAAAAAAAATTAAGACAGGTGGGAAAAAAAAAGGAATCTGTCCTACCTTTTCATGGTCTTTTTGCTTGTTTGTTCTAAAGCGTAACATGGTGATAACAACAGGAGTTTATTTATGTGGCACACTCATAGTCTAGAGTGATCCAAAGAACAGGTCTCCTCCCTTATCCCCCTTGCACACCAAGTTAAAAAAGGTTTCATCAGAGAGACCTGATGTCAACTGCTGCCAGACATATATCCTAGAACTGAATGTTTCAGGCTGATATGGGTTGGTAAAAATCCGTCATTACAGACAGTTCACCTTTTACCCCCTGCAGAGCAAAGCCTTCTTCCACATCTGAACCAATGGATTGTGCTGGCAGAGGGATGGGGGACAGACTCAAAGAACCCATTGGAGGCATAAAGATGGGAATGTGTGTACAAAAATGACTTCATAAGAAATTGCCTCATTGTCTCATATAACACATGTAAGAAATTTCTCCTGCAGCTTAAATGATGGAGTGGGAAACTAAACCCCATAGGAGTTCCTCCCTCTATTTACCCGAAAAGCAAGATACAGGCTCCAGTGATGAAGTGTTCCATTAATATTAGAGCTAGAGGAAATAAAGTGACTTAATTGTAAACTAACGACCTCATCCTAATAACCAAATTCTAAATAGAAAAGGCAAGAAAAAAAACCTTTACTTTCAGCCATGCTGCCAACTCATAAATTAAACAAATGACATTGGCATATAATTATACTAATTAGTACTGATGCCATGCAAAGACTATTTATGGATATGCATTCACCCTATTTCTAACCCTAGAGCCTAAATCTGAAATAGTAGCTCAATCAGCACACTTTGGAAATTCAGTGTTATTGTTTATGCCATTGTGGATATAATTTAACCAATACCAGATTCTCATTAAATGTGAGGTCTGTTAGAGATGTTTCTTTCACAGACCTCACAAATGAACTCTATTGGATTCGTCTCATTACATTACTGCTCTAGGCTTAACTATGCATCATTAACAGAAACAATACGCAAGTTAAGTATGAGGCTCTATAGATCACCTTAAAACGACAAAGCCACCGATGATTACGGTCATAAGTAATTGGAATGATAAAAGCTGCAGTGATTGTCATATGCTTGTTGTCTCTTTCCCAGCAAAAAATAAAAAAGGATACCTCAGTGCCTGGTGCCCTTCATGGTGCCGAAAGAGAAGATAACAAAGATGGGCTCCCTGTAGCATAGATGCTATACTATAGAGGTTGATTTTTTTTCCTGCTACAAAGAGAGAACTCTGAGAATGTAATTTCTTTCTCTGAATTTATCTTACAGCTTTTCATGTTCCAGTCACAAATAAAGGGCTGTAGCACTATGGTGCAGTGGGTTTTAACTGGTCAACAGATGGTAGTTCTATAATAATATCCAGAAGAGATCAGGAGGCTCTGTATCTTGAACTACTAGAAGTAAGCATAGACTAATTTCTCTAACTTCTTTATGATTAATACTAAGATGCATTAATACACATGAAGAGTGTAGCAGCCTTATTTAGCTTTGTGGGCTGCCTCTCTATCATTTCTTGCTTTTAGCTATGACTGCACACTTGCCAAAATTCCTCCTGCTCCCTGTTAGTCCATGTGCTGTTCAATGGTAGAGTATCACACATGACACACAGAGACCTGTCTGGTTTACCTCTGAAATAACTATGCTCAGAAAATTTTCCATTCATTTTGTTATGCTGTTAAGAGACATTATTAAAACTTGTGCTGCCTTGCCCGCATCCATTCACTTAAGCACACACTTAGTTGAAAACTTTCAGCAACTTCATTGACTTCTCCAGGTTTGGGGGTGGGGTTTTTTTGTGTTTTGTTGGGTTTTTTGTTGTTGTTGGTTGGTTGGTTTGGCTTCTTATCTTCTTTATCTTTTCCTAAAACTGGCCAACAAGGCCTGTGATTGTCATTTAATTGTTTACTGGAAACATATATATGTATATAGAGAGAGCAAGTGAGCGCACGTAGAAAACAGCATAAAATGTTTCCTGGTCTAAATTATTTTCTTGATATTTCTGCTGACCATTTCCATGTAGAGTTCTTCACTGATTATAACTGCTAGAAAATTGCATGTTTTTGCTTGTCCCTCTGGACAAATGGGCTGAAATTAGTGGTTGCACAGATCTGCAGCTGACTCATTACAACATAAAGCAGCCGACTGTGGGACTTGGGGTTTTTTTGGATCTGTTATTTTAGGATGGAAATTGCTGAGTTGGCAGGCAGACTGACCATATAAATCAACAGAAACTGCATACTTTTAAAATGACCTGGTGCATAATCAATTTAATATGTGAAGTTTGAGGGAAAATAACTTTTTGGGGAAGTACTGCTAATAAAAATGCAACCTATGGTACCTCTAAGGTCACCTAGGGCAAAGCCATAGGCCGATATTTATAACACCAGACAACTGGGTCTTTCTTAATCAGCCAGCCTTCCTTTGGATTGCCTCTGGATGAACAATAGCACCTAACAGGATTGATAGAAGTGACAGAAGGAGTCCACTCGTATCTAATGGAGTTACTGCTTTTATCAGCCCTTGAAGAGAAACACAAATATTATTAGAGTGCAAAACCAGCACAGGTAGTTCTGCTGTGACTCCTTCTTGAAGATCTTTCCTCCTCTTGGCAACAGGAGGTCATGAGCACCTCTCTACAACATCATTCCCGCAAGTCTCCTGGTTCCAAGGCTGATTATGATTAATGCCTTTAAGAGAAACAGAAAGCCAGGAGGAAACATATTTTTCCATTCTCCCTGTGGTAGAGTGGCATGAACTTCTCTTTCTGGAGTCATCCTGAGAGGAGCTGGACTTGAGGGGGCTCTGTTTCTGGAGTCAAGGCATCATATCACACTAAGGAGCAGCAATTGTCAAGTCTTGGGACAAGTTCAAGCCTCACTTTCACACAGGATACTCTGAGGCAGAACTGATATAAATCTTAGGGTGGTCTCTTCAGGAAGATGGTTGGAAACAATGCAGTGAAAGTGCACAATTTTGTCAGTCATGGATGCTAAGACCCTTTCTGAAGATGGAAATTTTCAGATGGAAAGATACAAAAATAATAGAACCAGGCTGGGGGATTACAGAATAAGACCCACAGCTCTTTCACTGTGATTACTTGCAATGGCTCATGACTAGTAGGACTCCTGAAGCTCTTATATTCTGTCTTGCTATCAGGCCCTGTATTCAATAACTAATTAATGAAATTGCTTATCGTCATGTTGCAAATAGAGAAGCAAAAATATGCTCACTTATAAATGGAATATGTTTTCTATGCAGTTATATCATAGCTCTTGACTATTACAGCTGGAAAAATAAAGCAAAAATATTGTTTTTCAAGTATGATTGAAATTGGCAAGGTTGTCTAAATTTTACCAAAGCAAAAGAGCAGAGAACTAACACAGGGCAAAATTTTTTGATTAACAAATGTGTTTTGTTTTGAAAACAGAACTGACCAATTTAAAAACACAGTAGACAAGTCTTTTTGTTTTGTATTAATCAAGCATAATGGAAAACAGGGGCAGATATAAGACAACACAAAACTGGCTTCTCATCTCGAAGAGACCAAGGTGGTATTCAGCACATCTCACTCACAAGCTAGGTACAGTCTATTTCCTGAATTCAAATATTGGAGCATAGAAACAAGGCAAAAATCCTGCATTTATCAAGGTGTATCACTGATATACTGCAGAGGTTTAAGGGAGGAGAAGAGGGAAGAAAAATCAAGGGAGCAGAAGAGGTGTGCCTGAATTAGAAGCGACAAAGTAAAACTGACAGATTTTGAATTTGAAAGTATGTTCTGGAGCAATTTTTTTTTTGTAACATTGATTTAGTGTTACTACAAAATCAACACTCAAATAGCTGGAGGTGTATTTTTGGGAGTCTTCTGGAAAAGCAAAAGATACTGGGAAAAACAAAGGAACAGGAAACTAACAACCCATCTTGCTTGAATAACTGCTTTTAAACTACTATGTTCTATAAAAAGAAGTTAAATGAAAAATCCTCATTTTTAAGCAAACAAAAGTCCTCCTGAGACTCAACTAGTTACTTTAATTCTCCAGAGAGCCTGCTAAAAAGGCATAAAGTATATTTTAATGAGGAAAAAAGGGTTCCTTCTAAAATATATTTCCCACTTTGGCACTCACTTTTAGTGTAGGTAATCGACATAAAACAAATGAAATGTTTAGAAAATAGCTTCTAAAAATAAACTGCTTGTGAACCATTTTCCACCTTTTTTTTTCTTCAATAATAACACTATTCTCTGTTAACCAGAGGCAAAATAATTTTAATGTAAAGGGCTTTCTTCATACACTAAAACCTAAAGGACAATTTAAGGGTAGATTTTCCAAATGCTGTGGGAAATCTACAGCTCTTAGCCTTTAGAATGGTTTGATGACACATCCCCTGAATAGGATGCAATTATTGACATACCACTGATATCCAGGAAAACAACTGTCACCACACACAAATTTTAAGTCTGTACAAGAGCTACTGATTTTTCTGATTCCTTTTCTGGCACTCAACAGTATTGGCTTTCAAAACCACATTATCTTGTCATAGCAGTTGCTTTGCAATGTCTGCTGCTACTGAGAATATGCACCATGAAAAAAAAAGAATTGGTAAAATGAATAAACGTTAAGAGTCTAGTGCACGCATACCTCTTTCTTAGAACTGGTTTGATCTCAGTTGTTTTAAATCAAAACTTCAAAAAGACAAAGTAAGCAGTACCTGTTGATCAACATTTGCTGACTCTATAAAGTGCAGTGGAAATTCCTACACGTTTGTCACAAACTTGACACTCCAGTTCGAGGACTGTAATTAAACCTGTTATTTAAATTACACTTGCTCAGTGCATCAGCTCAGTTCCTGCCCACTCTACAGGACCAGACATGCATGTGCATAAGCAAGAAGGCAGCTGGCTCTTGCTCACCTAGGTGGAGAAGATTTTTCTCTAAGTTCAAAGAAGAAACTCAGGCAAATCATACTTGTTGTACCTGCTTTTAGATGAGATTTCCTCCCATTCAAACTATTGCAGTGATGATAGATGCAGAATTCTTATTTGCTACAGCTGTCACTCAACATTCACAGATTTTTTTTTCCAAACCTCTCAATTGAGTTCTCAGGATTTCTGGATTCAGTAGGATGGGTTTTACAGTAACTGAGTGTATATATCCAAACCTGTGCATTCAGACACAGGCCTCTATTATAGAGGGAAGAATAGCAACTATCACATTGCATGAATACCTCTAGTGGAGCTTATTGATCTTCATACCTTTACAGGTTCAATTACTTTTACTTTCTAGACTCACATCATCTGTATTTCTTGTTCTAGGAGATGAATATTCCAGAGTTCAAACATTTTGGAGAACTATGAAAACTGAAATGTTATTTTCATAATTATTGCCATTTTAAAAAAGATTTTATCCCCAAATACCTAGCAAAAGAAAAGATATTTGGTACCAAAATATTATTTAAGGAGAAATAATATGCAACTTTCAATTTTCTGATGAAAATGTATTTTGTCTTGTCTAAATCTCAGAATTCAAGCATACTTAGTGGTGCAACTTGCAGACCAACCTTACATAAAACATTTAGCAAAGTTGAGCAGGTGAAAATCGCGTGTGATGTTCTCTCATTGCGCAGACTCAACTAACATGGTTGCTCAAGGGAAATCAGTCTCTGCCATAAGCTCAGCATGGTGTGTTAGGATATCTCTTGCTCAGAGCTTTTCCCACCCACAGTAAGGACTGTGAATTTTCCAATCCTTTTCCTTGAAAAATGAGTTTTAAAAGATCTGAAATGAATACATGCATGCAATTTAAAAGAGGTGTTTGGCTGAGACTAGACTGCCCATTCCAGTGACTTCAAGAGGGAAGAGGTGGGGGGAGAAAGAAGGGAAAGAACAAGTTCTCAGAGTCATAGAATCATAAAATATTTAAGGTTGGAAAAGACATTGAAGATCATCATGTCCAACTGTCAACCTTGCACTACCACCATGTTCACCATTAAATCATGCCCTTAAGTGCCATATCCACACAGTTCTGAACACATTTTGAGGGATGATGACTCCACCATTTCCCTGGGAAGTCTGTTCCAATGCATTATAACTCATTATAACTTAATGAAAGTTTTTTTTCCTAATATCCAATCTAAACCTCTTGTGGTGAAACTTGAGGCCATTTCCTCTCATGCCCTCACTTGTTACTTGGGAGAAGAGACCAATCCCCACCTGATTACAACCTCCCTTCATGTAATTGTAGAGAGCAATAAGATACCCCCAAGCCTCATTTTCTCCAGTCTAAACAATCCCAGTTCCCCCAGCTGCTCCTCAAAAAACTTGGGCTCCAGCCCCTTCACCACCTTTGTTGCCCTTGTTCTTTCTTCTCTAAGAGCCTTGGACTCTGACTGGCTGTAAGAGGAAGGCATTTCCTGATTTCAGTCTCTAAATTGAGAGAATCAAAAAATCCACACAAACTGAAAAGTGTAACCTAGCTGGTTATGTACCCCAATTTCTTAGGCCTTGAAGTAAACGGTAGGAGGTAGCTCTTATTTCACCATTGTTGGTATAAATATGGATGAAGAAAAAAGTGGGGGAGTGGTGGGGTGGAGAGGGAAGTAAGGAATTGGAAAGGAAAACCGGTTATTCTTCCATGCACTAAGGAGCACATACATTATCTGTATGTCAGGAATTACAGTGTCATGACAAGCATCCCACCATCAGACAGAGAACTTGTAGAATTAGGAGGAAAAAAACACCTAAAAAGTTGACCACTGATGTGTGAAAATTCATCAGGGTTAACTATTTCATCTTCTCAAAGAGCTGATTTCTTTCATGTGCTTTTTCATTTGGTGAAACAAAACAGGTCCAAATCATTACGCTGATTTAAACAGAATGGGGATGTTATGTTGCATTGGTTTTTTAAAGTATTTTTAACTAATAAATTTCTGATATATGTTGTCATACAGCAATCTGAAGCAGTATTCCTGCTCTCAAAAGAAAAAAAGCGACCACATCTAAAATTTACAAATTAAACAACAACAACAAAGTGATTAAGAAATTTAAAAGCACTGGCATGGAGAAAAGGAACAAAACCAAACAAAAAAGATTTTCAGCTACACTTTGAAATTAGATGGTGAACAAATACTTGAGAAAGATAAAGGAAGGCTCCTTTCAGGCAGTGCAAGTTTTAGGAAGCCTTTGGTAGGACCAAAAGGCCTCTGATGCAAGATGAGAGAGGTGAGATCAGTCAAAAGCTCTGCGAAAACAAGGTGACTTTGAAAATGAGGGCCTTGCAGGAGAAAGAGAAATCTTTTGAGAGAGTTGCCACACATCTGTCCTGTTTATGTAGTACCACCTCCTCCTAGCAAAAGACTAGATGGAGGGTCTTTGTCTACCTCTGGCTCAACTATCCTGTGTTTCCACCATCTGTACCGTGAGAGCTCCCTGTGCTCCACAGTTTCACAGGAATCATATCAGAAATACCCTTTGTTTTGTCAGTTGCACCTGACAAGACCTTTTCAATATGCCAAAGTGATCCAGAACACCCCCTCACTGGAGCAGAGGCAGGGAACACCACACATTGCTTTCCAGAGCATATGTGCAGGGTTCCACTCTTCTTGACTGGTGTTCAGGCAAAAAAAAACACCTGCTGAAATTTTTGTACATTGCATCCAAGGTCTAAATACAACTTTCCCACCGGCTGAAATTTTTGTACCTTGCATCCAAGGTCTAAATACAACTTTCTGAATGTCTGAAAGCTAAATGAAACTGCCATAAAGACTGTGAAGATAAAAGAACTCCAAACCCTCTTGAACTGTTAACAATTCCTTCTCTTGCTTTTCATTATAGCATTGCATTGCACGTAATGAACTTTATAAAAAAAAGGATAACCAATGGCAAAGGAATGCTAAGAATAAGCAACTTGAGCCTATTCTGCCATTTGCAGGAGGTGGATTTTATAATTAGTTCAGAGAAAAAAACTCCTCTTTATTAGAATATTCATCTAGAACACTATTCATCTTGTTCACATCATTTGACTGAGCTTACTGGGATTTAATCTAGGCACTTAACACAAGGTTTCTTTCCTCTTCCTTTCCCTTTGGACAGGGAATTTTAGAAGACTTGGGCCACATGCTATAAAAATCAATGCCATTGCCCAACCCAGAATAGAGTGTAGTCTAGCCTATGTAACAGGTTTTTGCCTTGCATCCTGAGCCCATGGGCCCCAGACTCTTTAACCATAAACTAGATGAAGACACTTCTGAGGTGGGGTTGATGAGTATTCTGCATAGAATCAAAGGGATTACTTTCAAGAGCAGAGTTGAGTCAACCGCAAATTTTTTCAATAAACACATCCTATCCTTATAAAACTAATTTAATTTGCCAAAACTGCCACTGACTGCAGAATTATTTTCTGTGATAATATATTTTTTTAATGATTAGTAATTTTACACCAAAAAAACCTGGCAAACCGAGGTGCAAAATGGAAGGGAAAGGGGGAGAAAAAAAAAAGAGATGATGTGATTAATTTTTTATTATTTTTAGTTTATGAATTTATGATGCTTTCCAGGAGCTTTTCCTTCTACATCGAGCATAAAAAATGTGTTGCAATACTACGAATTCTCACTGCATTAAAGAATTATTTCTCTACCATGAGTAGTTAGAAAAAACCCCACCTTTCTAAGTTCAGAAAGGTCTTAGGGTTTGCTTGTGTTGCAGCAACCCATTAATGCAAACCTTGCCTTGTTCTGGGGTACTGGTGAGACGATCAACCCTTCTGATTCCCTCTCTTCACTGAATACTTCCCTCCCACTGGTTTTTGGAAGGACCCCTTCAGGGACCACGCTGCCAGCTTCTCTTTCCATTTATTACCCAAGGGAATCCTAAACCTTGGCTTTGCTTTGGTCTTTTGCTTTGGCAAACATTTTAGGCAAGTATGCCATCACATTTTTTGAATAAAGATGCTGACCACGCCTAAGGGTGGCCAGATGTGACATGTTAAATGTGGCTGAGGAGCTACAAAGGGCTGGGCTAGATTTAATACAAGCTGTGACTTCACTCATTAAGTGCAAGGAGTGATCAGTACACATGGTGACAGAGTGGTTCCGTCACCCTTGGCTTTGACTTCGTAACAGAACAATTTGGAGAAAAATACTAAATGAAGTCCAAAGGCAGGGTATGTCTACAAAGGTAGACAGAGTATTTTGATTAACAGATAAGAAGGACAGCATGACAACTTGTTCTCTGCCTGAGTTTCAAATGCAGCACATCACTGTAGGGGGACAGGTTCTTAGATGCAGTTTCACCTCTGCATCTCTGAAAATAATACACATAGGCCTAGAAATGGGTAAGAAGACAGTTATTTCTTATTTGCTTTCTGTGGCAATAATAAAAATGTATCCCAGAGTTCTGGATAAGGTAAAAATTTCCATGAGGGGTGGGGTAGCTCCACTGAAGACAGCACAGAAATTCAGCACCTGTGAGGGATTACAGCTCTGCTTTGTACAGGAACTGCTGTTAAACAGTTAAGAAAAGGACACGAGTGGTAGCGTGTCGCCTCACACAGAAATGTCTGCTACAGCTAGGAGAAATTAACTGACTTATCCCAGCACTTTCTTGCATGTCAATGTCTAACTTTTTAATCACAACCACCCTGCATAATATGGAAATTAAGAACATCATCATTTCCAGTAATTACCAGAAACATATACATTTTCCAACAGGGTGACATTATGTCATGAATTCCCTTGTCAAGAGGAAAAAAAGACAAAACATATCATACTTGTTTGAGAAAGCAAAGTGATAGATTTGTCATGAGGGTAATCATCTATAAAGACAAAAAAAAATTCCACTATTATCAACTTCCTGAATTTCTGAAAAGGGATTCATTTTCTGCCTGAGCTAATAATGAACATTTTTCTTCTATTCATCATCTTCAGCTATCTTCTCTCTTGAGATTCATTTATCACTAACTACTGAACCCAAGAAATAAAAAATAGGCAACATCCTCTTTTGAAGTAATGGCTTAGAAGACTATTAAATCAAGAGGCAAAAGATGGATTTTGAAGATATAAGTTCAAAATTCTTGTAACAGCTGCAGGTTTTTAAGTGAAGATCTGCACCACTGGTTTAGTAAAAGTATTAAAGAAACTAAGCTCTTCCTCTGACAGCACAAAGTGGGGAACAGTAAATTTTTCTTTTTCTTTTTGCAGATAAAACGCACAATAAAAAGAATAAAATTGCAGAAATAATGAGATCAATGGCACTATAAAGTGTAAGTCATGTTGCAGGAATTAATCTAGGATGAAAGTTCAAGCGCATTTTGAATCTAGAATTGCCTGCATTAAAGTAGATCATGAAGATGCCTTGTGAACCCTTCTGCCCATGTACAGCTCCCAGCCTGTCAGTCCCTTGCCTGGGCACTGATTGACTGTTTTGTGCTATCAAGATATGGAGTGACAGCCACTCTCAGGGATATGGCCCCAAATGCTTCTCCTATGGTACAATGGGGCCTGAGGCTCCCCTGAGGATCTGAGTACCTCAGTGTAGCTGAGCTTCCCTGCTGTTTGCATCTCTGCTCTCCAGCAGAGCTAAGAATCAGGCATTTCTGGAGGACTTTGCACTTTAATTCTTCTCTTGTAAGATTCTGTTTTTACATTGCCCTCTTATCCCTGCCTTGTACTTTCTGACAAAAACACTTCTCATATCATCAGCCTCTGGAAACACAGGAAACAAGATCCCTTACTGACAGGAGATGGAAGAAACAGAAATTTTTTCTTTGGTTTTGAGCAGGATGCAGAGAAGACCTCCTCAAATGCCCTCTTACCTCATAGCCCTTGCTCAACATTTTCTGGCATGCCAGGTAAAAACCATACAAACAATAGCTGTTGGAGGCACTTGCCTGATGCTAATGGATGTGATTTTGCAAGGTTATTGCATAAGTGCATTCAGATCACTCACTTGGGTCCTGGCAAAGGTCTCTGGGCAAATCAACAACTCTAACTCCCAGGAGGAGGCTTCTCAAAGGTGTGCTTCAGCAGCTCCAGGACACTGGTATTCACATCAAGGTACAGGTTTCTGACATTAACTGGTTCCATACTTTCCATGGTGTCTCACTGGGATGCTATCCAAAAACAGCTTCTTGCTCTAACTTGCTATGCTGAAGCAAGTATATGGGATTTGAGAGATTACTCTCAGATTCTAGCTTGCTGGCCTGAAGCCAAAATGCAGACAACACCTATGAAGTCCCAAAGCTAAGCAATTTTAGTATGCAAAGCTGCCTTTGTGCAGGAGAGGCTCATTTCAACAGCTTGCAAAGCTGACAGCAAAGCACAGACCCTCTGCAATTTATTTCTACCCTGCTTCCAAAGCCATGGGGCAGCAAAAAGGAATGGGTGTAAATTCAGTCTCCCCTCACGGTTTTCCTGCTACAAAGCAGAGTGTGCTTTCAACAGCAAATTCTCATCTCAGTGTTGTATGAACTAAGAGCAGGACTGGAGGAGGAGCAGAGGCTTCAGTATCTGGTATTGAAAGCATCAAATCATGTCACAGGTCCGCAAAACAATTTTATTCTCTAAGTGATTTCTTGACACTGATTGCTCTAACACAGATTTGCCAAGAAGCCCAGCTATCCCTAGGCAGCGCCCTGGAAGTAAATACAGCTGTTTCTAGAATTTTGCATAGTGAGTATTGAAATAGATTCTCTGCTTAACACAGCAGACAGTTAGCAAGAACAAAGCATGAAATCAAATTCCATCAATCCCTTAAATTTGTTTATGCAACCCATTGTTACTGCTCACAGAACAGCTTTGGCAAGCAAAGGCCACGACAAAACATAGCTGTAGTTTATACAGAGAAATTTTTCCCATCTGCCATTTTTGTTGTCAGTTGTTTTATATTGATTTCTCTCCATGCAGTTCCAAGTTTAACCCGGGCACAGCTGCATTGATCCAAGAAAGCTGAAGTAATTCGTCTCTTCTAGTGAAGCAGAAATGGGACAGAAGATAGCACCTATGACCACTTTTTTTCTGGTAGGAAAAAGAAGTTCTTCCCTGTAGCAGTGATATAGACTACACTTAAGGCTTTTCATACAAATATTTCTAGTAGGTCCATTTTATCTGTGATGAGCAAGATGAAATTTACACCACAGAGCATGTTCTCAAGTAACTCTTCCCATGGGAATGAGCTGACTCAGCACATCAATTATGGAATCACAAACTACATGGTGCCATATCACAGCCCATAGATTTATAAAGATTTTGTATTAACTACAAGCAGCATTGGTAGTGCACTACAATAAAGGGATTTGACCTGTATCTACCTAGAGCTCCTCTTTATTTATATGCTGAAATGGCACCTAGGATGTGCCCTACAGGTCGTTCTCAGTGGTCACAAGGGCATATTCGTTACCATGGGGTCTCTTCTTCAAAACCTTTTTGGTCACTGCACTTTCATGAAAGAGAAGTTGGAAGCAGACAGTGCAATCATGGCAGCAGAGTACCTCTTGTATGTGAGGAGAGGAGCAGAGGCTGTTGACCTTAGTAAGTGGAGTCTGAGATGGAGACTTGCTCATACCAAGTAGAGGGAAGAAAACTATATAAGTTAAAAACATGTCTCTGTAAGATGACCACAAGGGCATCTAAATTAAAGGGTTGCTGAAGCAGTGAGGTTTGGGGCTGCCAGCCTAACTACCAGTAAGGCTCAGAAGGTTCTTCTCAGTACTTCTGTTTCTATGGTAGCTGTAGCCTTGATATGAAAAATTCCCAGTGGTACAGGAGTACTACAGATATATTTAAAAAAATGAAATGCAAATGTTAGAAATCATTATATGCTGTCGGGGAATTAATCTGGTTTAATTTTAAGGCTTCTGAATGAGAAGGCTTCGCCATAACAGTAAATGCTGCTAGAAAGTATGATCACTTCTATTCATAGCCACCTTTCAACACACTCTGAAGTCAGAGGAAATCTGGTGGGTTTTATTTAATGGCAAAGCTTCATGGCAGATAAAGCATCCACTGCAAGAAACCTGCAATCCTTCTTTGCTAATGAGCATTGTTAGATTATTGTGTGACAGGGAGAATATGTCCAGGGAATACCCCCCTGAATGTTTCATCCTCCCTGGAATATGTTTTTGCAAGATAAGTCATAATAAATACAATGTGCCAATTGTCTAACCTATTGGGAAAGAGCAAGTACATGAATAACTCCGTGCAAATATGAGAGAACCTGCTGACAGGCATGGACGTGGTTTAAATGCCATTTTCAATGAGAGCACTACAGGTAAAGGCCAGGCATGTAGGTCAGTTGTATAATATCTGGAAACTGTCCTCCCACTGTTGACAGGAATGACTGACAATGGTTAAATCTTTTCTTACAATACTTGATAAAAAATTCAGGAATTCCCAAAATGTGCAGCAGAAAAAAAAGAAAGAAGCTCAAACAGGTAATTAATATGAGTTCAAAATGACTGACACTAGCTGAGAAATGCAAAATGTATCTTTGTAATATGCAATTCCAAACTTCTAGCATGCCACCAATGATGGGCATGAGGTGACACACATTTCAAAAGTCTAGAGACTACGTGGTTTATTCTTCCAACTAGAAACTTCTAATTTATTAAGAGAGTCAACTCATTTTTTCTTTCAAAGGGCTTAAGAGCATGATTCACATTTTCGTTTTGTTGAACACCCAACGAGAATGTCCTTCCCTTCTCCCATTTTGATAGTCACTACTGAACACAGCTTCTCTATCTGCTCCCAAACAAAGCTGTCAAAATTATCCCCATCAGCTAAGCATATAAGAAAAAAGCTCCAATCATTTCCGAGAAGAGAAAGATAGACATGATGTTGAGTGTTAAATGAGGATATTTGGAGTGCATCTGTGGACATATACTTTGTCATTCCCTACTCAGTGCATCTTCAGCTCAGAGGAATGAATTCTCTTACACAGCAGCAGCTGTTATTATTTGGATTGTAAATAGTCATAAGCCATATGGTGTGACAGGAGAAAAAAAACTTCATGCTCTCTCACATGGACAAATATTACTATTGCAAAGCATAAATACATCAATATATATGTCTTTCTCTGCAGAAGAATATAGACTTCAACTTGATTCTAAAAAAATTATTGACGTCCAGATGAACAGATTACTTGTCGATATTTGGTTTGGGATTTTAGAATTTGGATGTCTTGACAGAAAAGGAATGTAGGTGTGCAGTAGACACAGTGCCTTCACATTGACACACGGGATGAAAAGAGGCAAAAATTATAAACCAAGATAGTAAAATGGAAGTGAAAATTAGGAGGAAGGGAGAAAAAAGCAGTCTAAATGCAACTATGGAAAAATATATTTCTACATCTTTTACTATCTACTATCTGACTACATAAACAGTAGCAGGACTGTGGCATATTGTGCAAATGGATCAGTAGTTTCTTCATGCATGTGAATTTGAACTTTCCACCTGGTCAGTGATGGGTAAAGCATTTCACGTGTTGGTGGGTTGTATGCAGACAAGAGCAGACCTCTCAAAAATGGTATGACCTCTGCTTGGTAAGGGAAACTGGCTACAATCAGCATTTCCAGAACTTGGAACAAGGAGAAGATGCAGCCCACTTCCTTGCTGTGCCCAAGTTTACAAGTCAAGCTTCCCCCCAACACATGTGTGAGGTTACAAAAGGTCTTTTGAGCTCAGGAGAAGGGTTGCTTTCATTTAAAACCACGATTTCTTCAGTGTTCATGTTTAAAACCTACTAGTGCTTTTATTTATGTTATTGCTAAAGAACACTTTAGCTTATCTTTTTGCTTTACGTACTTTGATTAAAGCGAAGTGTGATCACT
>NW_008649709.1:47296-58336 GCF_000695815.1 Acanthisitta chloris
GTTAACTTAGAGTTTTGCAGAGCCAAGTTTCTGAACTACACCCCAAAAGTCTTAGCAGAGTGACATTGCACTTGCTAATAGCAACCACTAGCATGTCCTATTCGTATGGTTAGACAGACCCTGTGAACCCATGAGCTGACAATTAACAGTTCTTCTGTTCTATGCTCCTTCTCTTAGACTGCTTCAAACGCTGCATTGACACTAGCTGGTGCAAGACAGCAGTTCTGAATGTATAAGAAGAATACGTCATCACTAACATATTTTGTTGGTGACTAGTTGCACCCGAAATGAAATGATCCAGCACACGATAAGGATGGCAAGGCACTTCAGAGCCAACAAGAACGATGCCTGGGCTCAGGATGCCAGCAGCTATGGAGGTACTCAAGAGACCTTCCATACTGGTCATCCCTTGAGGAGAGTCACAGTTCAAAACTGATCTACAGATGTAAACAGAGGCAGAGAATCAGCATTTAACAAGAACTGAGGAAAAACCCCCAAGTTTTCCACAGAATTTGGCGGCCCTGCATCAAACAGCCATTTTGCTCTCATGACCTCCCTCCCATTCCCCAGTTTTTAATGTAAAATGACTATAGGATTACACACTTTTCTACCACTGTTACACTTGCTATCCAGGCATTGTTAGTCACATTCTGGTTATAATGCATTTCTTCACTAAAATGCCAAAGTGGAAGCAAAATGCTTGTGGATCAGGAGAACAGTCCACAACTACCTTTGAAGCATTAAGCATGCCTCAAAGTGTTTTCTCCTTTTTAACTTTGACAGAGAATGTGGCTCATACCAATAATCCATCAAGGAGAAGATACCCTGACTCACTCTTACCAAGCTGACTAGATAACCCCATTGTCAAGACACATGGGCAACAAGCTCACCAGGTTCCAATGTTGAGATACTCTGCACAACAACTTGAGAATCCCTTCCAGATCTCAGCTCAGCATAGCAGTGTTACTGCAAACCTCACTAAGAATGTGGACACCAGCATATCTTCTTCATTACAATCAGCTGGCTTCTTCCACAGGAATGCAGTGCATTTACTGTTGTATTTTGAAATTACAACCAACATTTCCAGGCACCTTTTTTTAAAAACACTTTCTTAAAATTACAGTGTTCACACAACTATACCCCTTTTTTTTTTAATTTCAAGAGATGGGAAATCCCATAGACAGAAGTTTTCATTGCATCTTCTTCATGTAGTGTTTCTAAAGCTCAGCTTTGAGTGCAGGGCTCTGCTCTTTGGCAGAGAGAACTCACCTGAGAAGAGAGTATATTCAGGTGAAGATGGAATTGCTACTATTCTGGGAAAAGGGTAGTAAAAAAACCTCAGTTATGGCAAAAAGAAAAGAAAAAACTGAGCTTCTCTCCTAGTTCTAATTTTTAGGAAATATTTAAGCCATTTAGCAAATAAATTATGAATTAGATACATTCCAAAATATGTCACTGGACTCAAGCTCAGCTGAAACAACTAAGTTGCAAAGGTAATTTCCATTCATGGGTACCTGCTCAATATACATGTTCAGATAATCATAGACCTTGTCTTTACCCACAAAACTCTTGGTTTACAACCAGATTACATGACTATGGCCTAAAAATCCAACAGGATGATCATTTCCACTTGCAAATCTGCTGTCATGAGCTAATGACATTTGCACAAATCATATATACAAGACAGCAAAAAAAGAAGTTCATAGCTTGCAGACTTGAACTAAATAATATGGAAAGAGATTAGCTTAGCTCATCTATAAAATGCAAGTCGTTTATGTGCATCTGTATTTTCAGTAGTTGGATAGCCAAACAGGTACTTTCATTGCTATTTTTTAAACAAGAAACTACAACTAAGTCCTCACAAACTTGGACAAGTTCTGTGTTAATCACTGTCTCTCAGTTGCAGTGCGGCCCATGGAGGAAAGACCTAGAGATAGCTGGAGCAGTGTCATCAAAGACTAAACACACCAGAAGAGTAAGAATCATAGCAGTCCTGTGAAGGAGACAAAAATAGTACTAGCATTTTAAGAATCTGGCAACCAGAAGATTTTGCATTGTGTACTGTACTACACAAACAAAGTACAACTTTGTAAGCAAGTGTAGTAAAATTGGTTGTGCAGTGGCTTCCTCAAACTCACCTAAGGCTGCCTGTGGCAGTGCCTGAGATGATAAGCCAGACACACTGATTATAGCCTTAGCAGATAGACCAGGCTGCCTCTCTGCCTCAGAAAAGAAAGTGTTCCTTAAGTTACTTTAGAAAACCTCCAGCTGATTTTTTCCTTTTCATCAGGCTAATATGAATGTTCTGATTACCATCAGCAACAAGAGAAGGCACAATAAAGTTTACTTGTCTTAACCTGCAGCTATACATATAGGTATGTCCCGGTACTTAAACAGCATTATTTTGTCTGGCCTTTCTGCTCTTATGGGCAAAACTTGGACTTAAGAAACCTACAGTCTCTCTTTGGATAAAATCAATAATTCAATGGAGTTTTATTTGCATTTTGATGGCAAAAAAGGGGGGAAAAAAAGAAAAAAAAGAGGCTACTTACAGAACATGCAGAATACAGTTCCCAGAAAAAGAACAATCATAATTAGTCACTTATTTTTTTCCCCCTATCTGAAATAAAATTAGGCTTTGATTTTGTTTTTCCTTTTTGAAAAAAATAAAGATTAAAATAAACGGTAAAAAAAAAGCCCTCTTTAAATATCTAGATAGCAACACCACAAATTATTTTGAAAGTCTAGGTTACTTTTATGTTAAAAGCAGCTGCTTAGACAAAATGCATCTATTTAATGAGCTGACATGTTTCCCTTTCAGAAGAAGCCAGATGAACTAACTGTGAATCAGATTTGTATCTCGATATTAAAAGAGAAATCACATTCCACTTCCCCGAGGAACACGACAGCAAGCGTGCCTGTGACTGTCTGTAATGGCTACATTATGTTTTCTGCTTAATAAAAAACATACAACCCTGCAGTCAGAATACCAAAATCACTTCCATCTTAGTTTTCGGAAACTGTCGAATAAAACTCAGAAGAAAAATAATCCCCCTTTCCCCACTCACATGGTTTACTCACCATCACTTTATTCCAAAACTCAGTTTCACTTGAAAAATGATCCATAACAAAGAAATTATTTCTTCCTTGTCAAAAGTATCACTCCAGTCATTTAAATTACTGAACGCAGAAAAGGAAACATTGTGCTCCACCGAGCACTCTAAACACACACTGTTGTTTTTGCTGATGCAACGAGGCTTCTAAGCAAACGAGTTTGCAAGCAAGCTGGGTAGTGGCATTTTCCTTATGATTCAAAAGTGAAGTATGCCTCAGCTAACTGAATGCTCACACAACATATCATAAAGGAACTCAAGGATTCATACATGCCTCTAACATAATAATTTGTAAAACTTCCACTCGCATTACCATCTACAACTCTGCCACACCTCAAAAACGACATGCCAGATATGAACTTTTACTGGGTGCTATGCGCAGCCAAGAGAAAGATAGCTTCGAGCCAGAGGCTTGTGTTTAAAACTCTCTGAAGTTTAAGTCCCTAAGGTGTATGAAGTTACATTCTGTGTATGGAATGTAACTGTGTATTCCTGCTTGCTACATATATAAATATCATAAACTTCATCATAAGCCACATATTAAGAACATACAGTCTGGCACAATGCATTACTGGATTAATGCACAAAGTTATTGTGCTAGGAAGAAGTTACAAAACCAGATTTAAATAAGTTTGTCATTGCAACTTTTAACAGTTAACACACAGACACTTCCCCTTCCCTACCCAGTGCCAAGAAGAATTTGCAGAGCATTTTCTGAGAAATGGGGATAAAGAGATCCAGAGACAATCTCAATGTCTTCTTTTACACAGACATGCAGGCTTGTTTGTGCCCGGAGGAGAGAGGGGGAGGAGTTTAGCTACAAATGTCTGCTGTAAAATTAAAAGGGGAGAAATCCATAAGCACCTAATGACTGACTGATAGTTGGGAGACTCCAGTGCAAGATTTCCCATTTATTTAATCAGTCTTTAAAGCTTATGTTAGCTGCTTTGACAGGTAAACCTCATGAAGGTTCAAAACCTTTCGAGTCCCAAACTACAAACATCACTCCAAGCAAATAAATGCTGTTGCAGACCTTTACATGATCATCAAACTCTCACTAGATTCATTGGATAACCTTTTTTTCTTTGCAAACTTTTACTTTTTCTGGCACTCCGAGGTCTGAGGTAGTATTCACTCTATACCTCTTGAAGTTTCCTAACATGTTTCCCACTGCACATGCTGCAGCCCTTACTGCCTTGAAACCACTGAGACGATCAGGATGAATGTTCTCCACAACTACAAGATTTAATATTTAAAAGCTCATGTTTTCTTCCAAGCTTCTATCTTTAACATCTTCCTCTGATGCTCCTGCTGTGCTTATGGGTTCTTCTCATAACTCCAAGAAGAGGACAGGCAAAACCAGATAGGGACATGGATTGAATTGAGGAGTGGCTCCTAGGTGAGCCCCAGCACCCTCTGCTGGGGCTGGAGCAGTGGGAGGTAGCTGGGCCAGCCTGCTTGGGGGGTGATTCATCCTCACAGCTGGGGTGAACCCTCGACAGCTGGGGTGTGAAACACCTACACGGTGGTTTCTGCTGGGAAGAAAGTAGTAATGCTACTGCCCTGTTTAAAACACGAAAAATGTAGGAAAAGATTTCCACCTTCGTAGAGCCTAGAAATTCTACATAACACCTAGTAATATAATATACATAAAAAAGCGTAAAATGTACACTACTATAGCCTGAACCAGTTATGCACTTTCAGATAGCATTTAACTAGATCAGTAGGCCAAAATGAAATGGAGAATAAAACCCCATGTTTACACCCAACAGAGTCACACAGTCCATGCTGGACCCTGACCGCACACTTCGGCCTGGGATATACTGGGGCTGTTTAACACATTGATCAACATTTACAATCCAGTGATGTTATTTCATCTTTCCCGAGTCTGTGTCATCCCCAAACAATGTAGGATAAATTTAGATGCACCTTTAATCAGCACTTATTCCCCGTTAATCACTTCACTGTTCCACTTATACAAACAAAATGAAATAAAACAGGAAGCTGATCATCCTGTATCTGTCCAGAAATAAATACAAAGGATGTCATTCAGCAATAAATCTATTATTAGTGCTTTTCAAGCTCTTTGATTTGCAAAAACTAGCAAACTGTTCCTTATCAGCATGTATGTTTTTCTTGCTTTATTCTCTGAATCCTGCAGCTTGGCAAATTAATATAATTCTTCTGGCATTTTGTGGAACATAGACATCTTTGTCCTATTGCAAAGGATCCTTAACCCTCTGGGCTTTCCAGTTACAAACGGAATGTCTCCAATATTTTATCTGTTGTTTTGAGCCACGTACATTGAACCCAGTGGGTTGGAAATATGTCTCCACTGTAAACTCTAAGGAATTTTTGTAGATACATTACTTTACAATGATAATCTTACTTTATTTTACTTAGTCATTTTATTTTGAGAAACATTTGAGATTTAATTTACATGAAAAATTACTTCATCTTAGATTAGTTCTTTAAAAAACTAGAAAACAATTTCCACAGTTAGAAATACTGTGGTAAAAAACTGAATTTAAAATGCTAAGTGATGAAGCTCTTAGTTTTGAACTCATATTTGGAGGAGGAAGGTGAAAAAGCAGAGCAAAGGGTGAGTGATGGTAGTTTGTGCACTATAAGATCCTGTAAGCAGGAACTCAGGATAAATATGGTGAGGAAAACCACAGAGGTGAAATGGCACAGTAGAAACCATCTTTAAAAATCTATTTTTGCTTTTTTTTTTTCTCCCTTGAGTCTCATGCTACACAGCATAAAATCTTTCATCAGGATCATAATAAACATCTGTCAAAGATCTTTCTCTGGTGCCTTAACAGAAGGCCAAATAATTCAGAGACAAGTTGAAGTTCAATTACACTTTTCTGCAGTAAGCCAGAAAGAGGTGAAAAGTAAATCACCTTTATGTACCCTTCCTGAAGTTCTTTTATATTGATCCCCCCTGAAAACATGGTTTGAACGTTTTCACATGTCTATCATCTAGTTCCAGGCTTTTCTCTGTACCAGGCAGAACTCACCCCCCAACTTTGTATTTTGATTTCAATACCTACTTAAATAGCTACATGTTAAAACCATGCACTTGTACCGATTTCTTATAAATCATTTTACTTGGTGCTTCAGCACACTTTATCTGCTTTGATTTGTGAGAAAGGTTTCTGAGGTTTGGTTCCTGTACTAAGTGCAAGTATATTCTGTTTTACACGCCCTATTTCTGAAGCAGAACTTGGCACCGCAGTGACATACTAATGGGCTGTCTCTCCTCTCTGAGCTGGGGAAGTGCAGCAATTCACCCCAGCAAGGAGCCTTCTTTACCACTAGTGTCACACTGCAGGTTTCCCTTATCCTGTGGGTGATTGAGACAGCCCACTGTGATTCTACTGTGCTCAATACAACATGCGCATATTTCTCTTTCCCAAAATTTAAATTACATTATTCTCCAGAATCTTCACTCCAATTTGACAAGCAGAGGAGGATTTCACATCTGATTTACTGAGTGAGGTCTGGTTTTTGCAACATGAAATAAGAGTGCAGATGGACTTCTATTGACTGATGAAGTTTTACATTGGCACAGAAGCCCATCAATCTGAAAGTTAGGATCTAAAGTGAAATTCTTCTACCTGCTGACACAAGTTTATTAAACATTGGTTAATATGACAGTTAATAATGTTGTACTTCACTAAAACCAAATCATGTGCTCCTTCATTTAAGGTAAGCAGCAGAGTTCTATTCCCCCTGCAGCTCTTTGGACAAAAACACTGATCACCAACAAAACTAATTTTAAATGGCCCATAGGTATTTATAAAACTAAACTTATCACTGTAGAAAGTATCCCGTCTCCTGTTTTTATACCACTGTGGCCTCTGAACTTGCTCACTGAAATTGCTGTCAAGTATGGCTTTTAAATTGGTGACAACTGTCTAGATTCAGTCAAGCTGAATACTGATTTTAAAAACCTTAAACCCATACATTACTGCATGTCCTGGGCAGAGGCAGCTCCTCTAGTGACAGGACAACATCTAACACTGCCACAATAAACTGCTGGATCAGAACTTTGCCATGTCTGTGTGACCTGCCATTATCTTGTTTCCTACTTGCAACTGCCTATTTTGTGACTGCTGATCACACTCCCTGAACAGGGCTTGAGGAAGTTATTCCAGGATGTGCCATCAGTAGTTTGATATTCTTTGTCTTAATGCTTGATGCCCTAATCAGGGCTGAACCCTTCCAGTGTATGCTTTTGGGGAGTGATAACATAAATACAGAATATTGCACAATAAGAAGTGAAAGCACTACTGAAAGATTCATAACCTACAATATTAATTTAATAATAAAATCTTTATGAAATAGCATCTAATACCAGCTGACACTGGGAGCTGACAGCACCTCCCCAATCAGTGCTAAATAATGCATTCATAACAATTGCTTCTCACTTGATTATGTTAATGTAGTTGATACTAGACGCAATTCAAAGATTATTGAAGTCAATGAGTGTTCTTCATTAACGCCAACAGAATTTGAATCAGACTCATCAAGCTAAAATATAAGAGAGGAGCTAAAAGTGTAGTACGGGCATAAAAAGAACAGTGGTTTTAGACCTTGGATATTAGAAAATCATCGTGTGTTAACTACATACCACGGTAGAAGACCCTGAAAAATAATTGTTTTGGATTCTTTGTGACAAAGCTAAGTGGTTAAACACAACCCTGACATAAATCCCCACTGTTATCTGTGCACATGATCTTCTTTGATACCCCAAAACACCTTTCGGGTCACAAAATACCAGGAGTTTTCATCATAAAATCAGACCGTTCTGAACTCTAAGTAAACGCTCTAATACTGGATTCAATTTTACAGTTAAGAATTGTTACATGAAACAGCAACAGTTCTAACTACAAAATCTGAGGGGTGAGAGGAATTATTTTTTCCTATTTATTACAGAACAACATATGAGAATGCAACAGAAAGGACTTTGGTGATTGACAAAATAAAGGGAAAATGGGAAAAAAGATCTCCAACATTTCTAACAGTGACTCCAAATGCAAACTATATAGTAAATTTGGACACAGCTGCGCTAGAGGAACCTTAAATTTCACCAACTGTTCTTGCTTGTTATGCAACAGAGATGAGTACTAAAACATTGTCAGATTCTCAGATATTTCTGCCAAATGGAGGAGCAAGGAAGTGCTGCTTTTAGTTTTCTAACTTTTTCTTTAGTTTTCTGCTTTTTTTTTTTGCCTCTACTTCCCCCTCCTTGCAGGAACAATGCTACTTTTTGAAATCAAATGCTGACAGGAAGAGTCCTCACTGCCCTTTTCCTCTTTATGGATTCTGTAGCAAAATACCCTGGTATGAATAAGAATTTGCAGTAGCAGGTAACCTTTCGCTGCTGAAACAAAGCTGGGACATCAACTCCTATGTGAGGTGTAAGAAACATTTAAGAAATATTGCAAGCAGAGAAGTACAAAATTGTTTCCCTGGACCAGATCTATGGTCTTTGGGGTTGTGAGCTAAAGGTAGCAGATGGCATTGCTTTCCATCTGCAGCCAGACTAACTCGAGACATTTATCTGTGCACATATGTCCCATACACAGACCATGACACTTGGACATTAATACAAGTAATACAAGGATTTGTGTTAAATGAAGGTGTGTGCAATTTTTTAAACTTGCTGTTTAAAAAATACTTTCCAAGGAAGTGGTCCAGTATTTCTTCCATCTTGGACAGACTGATAACAGCAGTTTTAAGCTTAGGAAAAGACCAAACCAGATCAAATCAAATAAAAAAATCTTCTAGTTGCCTGATTTTCAACTGATTTCACTTCTGTGTACTTAGGCTGTTGACAATATACACTGTAATGTATATGTTGCAGGCAAAGTACACAGAGTGCTGCCATTCTGGAAGGGGAAGAGATAACCATTATGCAGCTCTGCTGTCTCTGCAGGAATGATGCCAGCAATCTCTGTGAAAAGTGGGTTTGTACTTACATGAATTTCTTATACAGCACATTATTCTACAATTTGCCCATGCTAGAAGATGGGACAGAAACCCACTGACTCACTCTTTGCTCAGCCAGGCCTAATGACACATGAACATTATGTGCTTTTTGGAAAAAAATGCAGTAAAGGTTGATACTGATTTTAAAAAGAAGTTACCAGTCCATTTACCCAAAAAGACAGAAAGAGAAAGAATAAAGTAATTTTACTCTGAGCTTTCCAGTGGCTCTGTACATTATGTTGTTCATGTTTCTGGCTTCCTACACAACTTTCTTACGCATTATTAGGAGGCTTCTGCCAATTACTGGATTGACTACCCTAAATCCTAGAAGGTAAAGTAGTTTTCAGTCAACAGATCTTGACTGGAAATAAAGGGGTGGATTTGTTTTTGTTTAAGGTCCCCAGTAAACAACTGGGGACCTTAAACAATGCTCTTCCTCTCTCCTGCTCAGACTTGCAAGCAGAGCTTTTGAAACATCATTTTCTCATGCAACATCATTTTATCTCCATCTATGGCAGACAGTCTTTGTGTTCAACTTAACATAACAACCTGGCAGCATGAGAAAAAACATTTCTAGGCTAAGCTAGGTTCCAGCAAAGACTGATTACTTGCCAAAAGTAAGCCAGAATTATATAAAGCATATAAATAATTAGCAAGATTCCATGACAATGCTATTTGAAAACTAAGCCAGGGTTTGATAGTTGATGGAGAAAAAGGGTCCAAGGCTAGATGTCAATACACTCCCAAAAGCAGTGGCTGTATCTCCATCCCTCCCCCAGCGTCTGGCTTTACTAGAACAAGATTTATCAGTATTTTTGATCAATCTCATTCCTGTTTATCTATAGATGCTTTGAAAACTAAAAATGACACACAATAATACTATCATTTAATTAACATAACTTTCATAACTTTGCACTTTCTCAAAGGTATATAAGTAGAACTTTCACTTTTAAGCTTCAGCTCCCAGAATCATGTTATTTATGAGAAGTTCACTTTTCACAAAGAACATCATGATGTTTTAAGTACTCAGGATCACAGGAAGTGACACAAATTCTGACACCTAAAAGGTATAAAATGTAATATGGTAAATAAAACTAGGTTTTCTCGAGTTGTTTTCTTTACATGTCTGGCATTAACAGTGGGGAAATCAAAATTGCTTAGCACAAATAGAATCCCTTAGCATTTTGTTTGTATCCACAATTCTCTATCATAAAACACTATGGACTTAGTTGCCTCATCTATTTTTGTCCAGATTTGTGCAGAACATCAAAAACACCTCAAGATTTCCTCTCTCATCCACTGTGCTCAGTTCCATTGATTTCAGAAAGGTAGTGTGGCACAGCAGGAAAGCCCACAGTGAAACAACTTTTCTGTGCTACAAACAAGCCAGTGATTTGGTTAATACCAAAATACAGTGCCAATGCTAGCAACCTTGCAGTAGTGATTTTTTTTTTTAATGCAAAGCAGCTGTAAATGGCTAATAGATCTGTAGTTTCAGATCTAAGCCTTAAAAAACGCCAAAGGCATAGCTTCATTTCAATTACTAGATGCCAGGTAATTTGAAAGAACCGTTTGAATGGCTAAATTGTTTAAGCCACATCATCGTCATGATCTGAAGTATTTGAATTTTGGAAAAAAACCAAATTGCAAGTAAAATTACGGCTATTAAGTCAGGACAAAACATGAGGTCTTTATATTATGTTTAAGTTGCGATCTCGCACAAGATTAGCAAACCACGTTTTCCTTTCTTCTTTGGCATGTTTAAGTTTCCCTATGGTTTTCTTGCTTTCTCTTTCATTTTATTGGGGTTTGGTGTGTGTTTGGAACGGACTTTTTCAGTAGGCAGAGAATATTCCTTCAGCGAATGCTGAGTTAATTTGAAATACCAAAGCAGAAGGCAGAGCCGAGTGACCCAGGCGCTCCCGCA
>NW_008649710.1:0-6540 GCF_000695815.1 Acanthisitta chloris
GCTGCCTGTTCGCAGGGGCTGGAAGCCTCTCCCCTCTGCCCGTGCGAGGGTTACCGTGTGTCTCGGAAGAGATGTCGGCTTGAAACAGGGTTGTTCTAGCGCCACGCTCCTTTTCCCAGCCTTTTGCTGGTGCCTGTGCGAGTTATGTCTGTGCTAGCCTGATTAAGTTATTTGGGTGGAAAAGATGCTGGTTTTGTACCAGGAACTTGCCTGCAGCGAGCACCTGCTGCTCTTAAATATTTTGGTTTTTTAAAGTAGGTGCCTCGACGCTTTTAAGTTTGTATGGGACCATTAAGCTCTATGGCTTAAGAGGCATCTGAGGCATAAGAAATGTAATACGAGGCTGAGAGTATCACAAACTTGAGGCCCTTGATGTGTGATCCTCCCTCCTGGAGAAGGTCGACTGAGAAAAGCAGCTGTGCACTTGCCTTATGTTTTGGGCTGGTTTGGTTTTTTTTAATTGACTGTTTATGCTAAGAGCCCTGAACTTGTATATCACAGAATTTTACAGATGATCTAGTCCCAACCCCCCTGCCATGGGCAGGGACACATCCCACCAGACCAGGTTGCTCAAGGCTTTATCCAACCTGGCTCTGAACACTGCCAGGGTTGGGGCATCCACTACCTCTCTGGACAAACTCTGCCAGTGTCATACCACCCTCACAGGAAAAAGCTTTTTCCTAATCTCTAACATAAACTTCCCATCCTTCAGTTTGAACCTGTTACCTCTTGTCCTGTCACTGCAGCTTCTACCGAAGAGTCCCTCTCTGACTCCCTTGTAGGCCCCTACATTCGTATGTATACATATGCGTATGTGTATTCTTTAGTTGCAAAAGCTTCCTTAGTTGTTTGACTACCCAACTGGTACATTAACCTTATAATTGTAAAGCTCAAGTCTGGAAAAGTCAAGTAACTATATGAGTCTGTAGTTCTAGCTGCATATTCAGTGGAAAAAAATCTGAATAGTAGTCAAAGACTCGATACAACTACAAAATTAAGATTATGCTTTCAACTTGCACCTTAGACTAAATAAACCTGAACACAGAAAACACTCCTCTGTGTGGTCAGGTACTTTGTTGCATTTTAGTCAGCTTCTATTATTGGATGCCATAAATGACTGAATGGGCTTCAGTCTGTTGCAGTGAGGCTCAGTCTATTCACTTCATTTCTTGCACTAGTGGTTCAGTTTCGCTTCCCACAGTTTAACGTGTGCTGATGTCACTAACAAAGACATGGTCAAAGCTAGAGGTGTGTTGTGTTGTTCTGATACCAGAGAGCTCCTAACTTGTTTGGGAACAGGACAGTAAGTATGGATAAGCATTTCAGTAGGTCTGGGTAGTGTAATTTGCTCAGAGAGAAGTTGGATGCTGCTGACTTAACAGTCTTCAGTCAGAGACCTGACTTTGAAAACCAGTTAAAAGTCAGTTAATAAAGGTTTCGGCCAGTGTTATAACAAGCAATACTATTTCTGGCTAATACTGTCAGAACTTGATTAATTGGAGATAAAGATGTCTTGGTTTGTTCACATTCTTCTTCTGAAAACTGAAAACAAACCACCCCGAAGAGTAAAAAGCAAACATAGAGTTGGCTTTGATGGAACCACCTTTAGTAGGAACAATCCCAAATCCTGGTATATTGTTTTAAAGGTCCTTTTGAGGGACTATGAAAAACCAATAGCTGTTCATACAGCTATACTGGTTTTTTTAAATGAGTTGTTTAGTATTACACTTTTGTTTCCACTTGTAGGTTCCTGTTCTTCAGACCAACAATGGTCCTGGTTTGACAGGGTTGATGACCATCGCTGCCCACTTGGTCAAGCAGGCCAAGAAGGACCAACTGCTGGGAAGCACTGCCGAGGAGAAAGCTGTTGTTCAGCAGTGGTTAGAATATAGAGTGACTCGAGTAAATGGAAGCTCCAGTAAGGAAGATACTAGAACAGTTCTGAAGGTAAGGAGCACTTGATGACCTTGCCACTGAGGTTTGGAGTGACTAGACCGTGAAGAAGAGAACAGTGGTAATGTGTGTGTAAACAAAATGTGAATAAAACTGAGCAAATGCTAAAGGCCTGACAGTGTCATTAAGTACTGGCTTTTATCCTGCTTGCTGCTTTTTGCTTTCATTAACAAAAATACCCCAGCAACTTGATACAGGAGGGAAAATGGCTAAAACTAAAATACATGAAACAGAGCTCTTGCAGTGCTCAGTTCAGTGGCTGTAATGCCCAGGGTGTTCCATGTGGTTCAGAGATTGTTCAACTGTCTGTGTAAGGTGCAACTTCCAAACCAAGTTGATGTTACATTTCAAGATAACACTTCTCTGACTGTGTAAAGAACTGTTCTTACTGATTTGGTAATTGTGGAATAAAGGCTACACTTGATGCTGTGGTAATTGGTATTGATGCCAAAGGCTGGATAGAATTGTTTATGAAAAGTGAAATCATAAAGGAACCTCTGCAAAACTGCCCTTGACATCGAGCCTCTGTATACAGAGACCTTGGTGGTCTGTATTCAACTTTGCTTGCTGTCTGGAGCTTATCTCCTAAACGGGTGGAAGCCCTGTATTTGAGCAGCTAGATGGCAAGGAGTAGATAGCAAAACTTACTCTGTTTTCCTTCATACTCCTTGTAACTGATAATTAGTATTTTTGTAGTCTTGTGGGAACAACTTGAAGAGAAAGTTTGCTTTATGCTGTTAAGTGCTAAGGGCTGTTACTAAGTGTGTGTAAAACTGCAGTGAAATTCAATCGGTTTTCAAAGTGGTTTGTTTTTTTTCTAATTTTGAAAGTATGTTTTGGATGGAAAGTTACACTGCTCAGTGCTGCTAGTGAGTCTGAGCTGCAAGGTTGACTTTATTTGAAGCTAGCAGAGTCGATGCTTCTGACTTTTGTTAGGTGTGGGTGAGGTGTGCAGAAACCAAAGCTAAACTGTAGCAGCGTTAACACACTGTTGCTCAAAATCAAGGAGAATGTTGCATCTTAAAACCATGCAAGGCAAAACTTTGTTGCTGATCTGTTGTCTTGTTCAAGGTGAACAGCCCTCTTGATCTTGAGGACTTGGAGTATCATGCCTGTTTTACCAACTTGGTGAAAGTCCTGAAGAACCATTTGTCTCACTTATATTCCACAATTGATTTCATTGTATCCGGGGAATATCTTCCACTGGTTAATCGGAAGTTTGTTTACATTGCTTCTCTTTGTAATATCTCTGCTCTTATTTTCTATGTGCAAATGCTATCAAAACGTTTTCATAGTCATTGTTACTCTGCAGATAGTGCATGAAAGCTGTTTACCCTTTCGGATTTTCAGAACTTGATGGAAGGAGGCATTGACTAATCAGGGATTAACTTCATGTTTAGCTGTGGTATGACTTTCTTGCCCTTCTAGCATATAAAATCAAGAGCAAGTTTTCTATCTTGCTATAACAAAATACATCTGCTCTAGATGACTTAAGTGATGATACCTGCATTGTCAGTACATGCATGTGAGTATTTCCAGAACTGCATTTGAGTATTAAAACCAGATGCAGAGTTCATGCTGAAGCTGATTTCTCTTTGCAGTTTTAGCCTTAGCAACACTGGCTGCATAGAAAAGACAATATGCTGAAATGCAAATATGTAGATAAATCAAGTGTTTACCAGCAAACCAAAATTTCCTGACTGAGAAACAATCAGTGTCACTCTGCCTTTAAGTACATTCTAATAGATGTTACCATTTTGAAGTTTTCCTATGGCATTTTTTTTTCTTAGCAAGTGATGAAGAGACAGAATTTAGTCTAATACAGGGCTGCTGTGGAATTGTTCCAGCACTAATAATTTCATAGTATAGCAATTAAGGTGCGCTCTTTAATTTGTTCTCTTGCCACCATGATTAATCAGAAGAAGAAGCAGCCTACCATTAAAGTGTACTGTGCCAAAAGGGAGTTTGGGTAAAAAAAAAATTTAAAAAAGAAACTAAAATAGGGAGGGAAGTCTGAGACTGTAGTTTTACAACGTGTCTGGAATACACAATGGCAGTCTTGGGACGGTTGCAGCCTAGAGCCACAATTTATAATAAGCTGTGCCAAAAACAGTTCAGTCACTTCTGCTATAAACTTTAGGCTGCCTCTGTTTAACCCTTAACTGAGGTGGTTCTACAAATTGTCAGTAAATAACTGTTTGAATGTTTGTTAATGCAAACAGGAAGGATTTTCTGTTGATCTTAGGAAAATAGGTTCTTAAATTGTACTTACTGACATGTTGCCTAAGGCTGTTACTTGGCATGAAAACAGTGGTGAAAGAGACTGTCTCAGCCAGGTTTTTATATTCATTCAGAGCAAATGCCACACTGTTTAGAACAGGCCAGTAAAAGGGCTTGTGGAGTTTTGTCTCATTTTGGTTTGTGCTTTTGTACTGAACAGAATAAATGGGAGCAGCATTTCTGCACTGTTCTTCAGCAGATATGTAGGAATGATGAATGTCAATAGCAGTAATGGCATACTATCCGATGCATTATGTAAACTTTCTTTTGCACAGGTAAGAGAGTATTTTCCTGTGTTTGGTTAGTGGTAAATTAAGCTGCATAGGGTAAAAATCTGAAGATTATTGAGTCGTTGTGCTTCATAATTAATAGTTTTTCTACTCCTCAGGGAAAGAATTGAGATCCTTTTGTAGAATCATAGAATGTTAAGGAGTTGAAATGAACCTTAAAGATCATTTAGTCCCAACCCTTCCTGCCAGGACACCTCCCCACTAGACCAGGGTGCTTAAGTCTTTATCCAGCCTGGCTTTGAACACTGCCAGGGCTGGGGCATCCACTACCTCCCTGGACAGCTTGTTCCAGTATCTCACCACCCTCCCATTTCCTACTAACATCTAACTTAAATTTCCCTTCTTTGTGAAACACTTGTGCCATCAGATACCTACTTAAATGCTACTGAATTCTGTTCAGATTTTAATGCCTCTGCTTTGTCAATTTTATGTATGTAAAACTTGAGGGTTCTTCCCCCCACCCCATCTTCAGAGGTATATGCCAAATGACTGGGAGCTTGTACTTGGATTTACAGAAAAGCATCCACAGAAATGTAGAAACCTTTGGTCTCTGAAGTATAATTCTAACTAAGAATTTTTGTGTACTGCTTCCAGTGTCTCATACAAAACCGTGTTCTGTAATTTCAATTAGCTTTATCCCAATTTCTTGTCCTGTCTGGCCATAATCCTGAAATCCAATTAGAAATCTAATAAGAAAGTTTCAGTTCCTTTTTAATGTGCTGGTTTGAAAAATTGCTGTTTCCACAGATGTAGAAGCAGGTTAATCCATGCTCGGTCCATGCCATTAATCCACAGTTTTTGTAAACTCTTTTTTAGTAGCGGTCTACGTTGGCTGCCTACTCCCTTCAGCAAGCTTGTTCAGCAAGTATTTTTTTACACTTCAGCTTTGTGTGTTCACTTCTCTCCCTCTTCTGTTAGCACCAGCATATTTTTGTAGACTTACAGGGTAAAAGATTGAATTTCGATATTGGAGCAACATTTGTTGCTTATTTTTCTGTTGTCTTTTACAGGAAACAGGATATTGAATAGAATATTCTCCGATACCAGGTTTAGCTCACAGTTTGCCAGTTAGACAGAAGAGTGTTGCATGAGAATTAAAAATACAGCTATGCACCAACAGTGCAGTTCTGCTTTTCTTGGATATGGCTGCAGAAACCTTTTCTTGGGTTCTGCCTTGTCAGGGGCTTTCCTGAGGCAATTCGAGAGTGCTCAGCGTTTTGTCTTTGCGTGGTGTGATAGAGATAAAGGCGTTCAGGGCATAAATGACCTCGAGAATCTTGCTGACTGAAAGGGCACGCCGCTGTGTGTAAGGGAAGTACATACACCCGCAGAGTGTTGTGGATGAAATTGGAGTGGGATTAGGTCCATTGTAAGCTATTTGGTTGTCAGAAGAAGCAACTGTTAATCACACGAGCTGCTGTCTCAACTTGTAGTGACTGGAAGGGATTCAGTTGCCTTAGTGGATTAAATGGATTACAGGCAATTAGATTGCATACTAAAAAGATAGTGAGCAATACTGTGGGGTAGTCAGAAGTGTACCCTGGATGGGATGTGTTGAGCTGTCGCCGGATATGGGCTGTAAATTGGAATTACTTTTTTCCATAGAACAAGCAAATGGAAGTCCATTGGTTAGTCCATAAATAATGCAACATCTTTTTCTTTCCGTTGCTTTTCTCCCTCATACCCAAAAAGGAAATTTGAATTGCCGCAGTTGTTCAGTGTATGTTAGTACATCATATTGCAGCTATGCCTTAAATACCTGTCTGGAATTTGAGAAGGGGTTTCTTGAGGGATCGCAACAGTAAGTTCATATAGTTAAAACCAATTTCCAAGACTATTTCAGTCTTTTAATCCTGGGATTGCATGTACATAGTCAATTTAAGTGGTGACGTTCAGTACATGAAAGACAATGATACTGATGGCAGCTAACAGACCTGAGCTTCCTGCATGTAATAGAAATTCAAATACAGTATTGAATTCATATTTTCATTAAACTGTCCAAGAGAGGAACACTCTT
>NW_008649710.1:6557-25794 GCF_000695815.1 Acanthisitta chloris
GAAAACTTGGCTTTCAGGAATTTGAACACAGTTGGCTATTAGCCATGAGTGTAGTCATCCATGGGAAGCATAACCCATGAGGCAGGGTTACCTAAATGTGCCTGATGCGCTTGGAAAAGAATAACGTACTGTGATGTTCCTGTATTATCTTGATTTGCAGAATGAAATCAGAATATCTGTCTGTATTTTATAGGAGAAAAGTACATGTTCAGAACCAGAAGTGTAAACTGATGCTAATTTATACAAGACTAAACCATTTTTGTCAAATTTAATTTGCTCAGTTAACTGACTTCATAAAATTTGATGAACCAGAATAAATAATTGTTCACGCTGGAATGGCTTACCTTGCCTTTAAAGTTTGAGGATTTTTTTAAATTGATGACTATTCTGAGCTACACGCGCAATATAAAACTCAGAATTAGCATCCTGTAATTTTTTTGATGAAGAAATCCAAAATTTTGAGCAGGAAATTAACTGTGGTGATTGTACCTTCAGAGGTAACAAGCTTTTTACTTTACAAAACCCTGATTCCATAGCCTAGACTAAAGAAAGAGGGTGGGAGAGGAGGGGATATAATTTCAGTGGTGTTACTTTTCATTATAATGCTTGTGGAATTTCTGGTTAATGAAGATGATAAATGCTGGTCAGAGAATTTGTGTCACAATAGACAAGTCTATGGGTTTTTTCCTGGTAAAGAGATCTCTTTTTTTTTTTCCTCCTGCAAGTTTTTTTTTCTTCTTAACATTGTATTTGGCTGTGTGTTGTGTGTAGGAAATTCCACAGAACTGTACTTACATGTTTAAGGTAATTTGAGAGCTAACTAACATGAACAAAGCAGTAAACCAGTCTTAAGAAAAGAAGCCTCCATAGCCAGGGGCAGATGACCTTACAGAATTTTAACTATGCAGGGGTTAATATTTTTCCCTGATTTGCTCTAATAAAAGAAATCAAATCAGACATGAGGATGTTTAAATATTACAGAAGTACAGGAGTCCTGTCATGAAGAGGTTATCAAGGATATAGTAAGGTGGCATAATGGAATCAAACTTGTCAAAAGCAAATGCAAGGTCAGATGTCTCAAAGTCTCAGCATTTTAGTTTTGTTTCCATCTTTTTTTCTTTTTGAAGATATGCACTGTAGGATATCTCTGTATCAGTAAAATTATGTAACCACAAAAAGTGCAACATGCTCAAGGCTAAAACAGTTTTTAAATTGTTCACTAATTATTAAGCCCCTTTTCCTTGCCTTAGACTTCTTTATTTACTTTAAATAATAGGTTGTCTTAAAGTGGAATTGAGAGTGAAAAATTAAATTTTTTTAAAATGTTAGTTATGTTTAAGCTGTTTGCCTCTGCTTCTGGGGCAAGGGGAGGGGGTGGCTAAAGGAGATGTCTGAGCGAGAAAAGGAGTGCACTTACTATTTCCTACAAGGTTTTTTTTAAACCAGGAGAGGGATACTAACAAGGAGATTTTCTAAATCAAGGAAAAGCTGGGAAACTGTTTTTGTACATTTCTGAAGAGAATATTATAAACCTAAATCTTGCTTATGCTGGGATCAGGGTTAAAATCAGTAATTTTTGTTTCTAAATTTCTTTCTTTAGAGGGAAGTAGAGGGCAGAAAGGTGCATAAATTGGATGAGAAGTAGGTAAGATGTGGAGAAAGGGAAGGACAGGTAAAGAGGTAGAGCCAGTGAGTGATACCTGTGTTCTCAGAACTAGTGCACTTGAGCAACAGTGAGCCTGTCAGCCTCCTGTTTTCTAGTGGAGAATGATTGCATACAAAAAGCCATGAAAAGGGTCTTTCTGTAATACAGACTTGCAGTAGTTATCTACTGAACCTAAAGGGAAGCCTTCTACTACCCACCCTTACACAGCCTCTGATACGGAATAGTTGAGAGATGATCATAAAATGCTGAAGCAGTGCTCCCTTCTTAGAGACTTGGGCAGCAGCTGAATTGACAGTATCAGTTGGGAAGAATTGCTAGCAGTGATTTCAATGTTAATAAAAGCAGGTATCAAGTAATACCAGATGATGGGGTATCAAGTTTCTGGCATTAAGCTTGAAATACTTTTGTCTCCCACCTCGCTATCCCTTTGTGCTTCCTGGTTCTTACGCAGCTGGAGTTCCACAGCCTTGCTGACCAGCTGCATGGAGTGAGTCCTGGAGGACAGGAGTAGCTGCTGCCGGAAGAGCAGTGTGCTGTCCTTGAGCACAGGACTGCATTTTGTACTAATCAGATGTTAAACTCCTAGCAGCTCCTGAGTCATTTGTGCTTATAAAAATACACAACTCTTTCATTTTTGAATTCCACTAATTTGAGGCCAAGTAAAGAAAGTATTCCTGTGGAGTCAGCTGACTATATAAATAAATTACACTTGTGCCTTTATTTAGAGACCAGCATTTGAATTTTACCTAATTCTTGCTGTGGAAGAGTGGTGATATTTGAGTTTATTTTCTTGTCACTCACTTGATTTTTTTTCTTCTTTTAAGGTTTTTCTCACTTGTTGAGTTGGGATGCTTCAAAACTGGTGTTTATTTTATGTGCATGGTCTCCAGAGGAAGTTTCTGTTATTTCTCACAATTATGTTAATATATTATTTTACAAGGTCAATACTGCAGCAGTATAATGACTTTTTCCTTTTTAGGATCTTAACATGCACCTTGAAGATAAAGTCTACCTGGCAGGAAACATTTTCACCTTAGCAGACATTTTGATGTACTATGGATTGCATCATATCATGGTAAGTGTTATTTGCATTATTTTTATATGTACAACTATCATAATTGCTGTTTATCTAAAGGACAGTTTATTATTGTAGAAGTTGTCCTGCCTAATTGATCAATGGCAGCTATGAAACAGAACAGGGAAAAAGAAAACTTGTTTTTTAAGTTGTTCATTTTAAACTTTAATATTTAGCTATTGACCTGCCAAAAGAAGTGTACTGCTTGTAGTGTCCAGACATGACTGCTTACAGAGCTACATGGGGAAATAGCTAAGTGAAACTGAGAGGATGTGTCAGAACTGAAAGGACTAACCCTTGTTAGTATTAGAGAAATAAAGATGCATGTAAGTTAAGCTCCTGAAAGATGAATGCATATAAAAAAAATTTGAGCCATAACTAACTGTCATTTGTGTTTCAAGGCTTGACCGGTAGGACTTGATAACATGCATAATATGAAAATAACATGGGGAGTTGGTGCTTAGGAGGAAAAAAACCCAGTAAATAAAAAATAAAGTAAATAAAAAAGAAAACAGTAAATAAAAAATAAATTTGTCCTGAGTGGAGAGGATGTTGAGACTCTTTGTAGTCAGCTCAGGCTACCATGAAGTGCATAAAAATGGTTGTACTTCAGTTGTGAACCTCAAGTGTTAATTTAAAGATAAAGCAGTAAAAGTTATTTGCATTTTGGTGGCTGCAATGTGTTTGTAAATGAGCCATTGTCTTCTCTGGGGTGGGTGCAACTAAAGAAACCAAAGGACTTATACAAAAAGGTCTACTAAACTCTTGGGAGAGGATGAAATCAGTCAGTTTTGACTTAGAGAATTGTGGGAGAGAAGATAATCAGAGGAAGATGTCTCTGACAAATGCACATGTGTCTTAGAATCAGTGAATTCAGTCAACTGGGTGAACGGTTGCTTTTATATAATTAAAAGCAGAGCTCTGAGAGAAGTGGAAGAATGCTGCATTTCAAACTGGAAGCAGAGGGGAGGGGGAATCAAGTAGTGAAATACTACCAAACATGAGAGAGAGCTTAGGTACCTGTATCTTGACTGTCCAGAAGTAAAAGTTCAAATGAGAGTGTCAAAACAGAGGAGAAGAAAATGAAGCTTAATTTCAGAAGGTTTTTGAAAACCTGCTAGAGTAAGTCACTTAGAATTAATTCTGTTAAACCGTATTTGCCTTGTTAAATATCTTTAGTAGGATAGGTACGTTGACTAAAGTGTCAGAATAGGTTACCTTTTACATGTAATATGCAGACATAGAAAAAATTTAACAGTACTTTTTAAAAATATGACTCTGTGTGCTGTAAGAGAGTAAGTTCAAATGAGACTTTTAAAAAAAACTTAGGCAGGGGAAAATCCAAGCAGATTTTAAATTTAGAGTTTGCTCTAGAGTAGACCACCTAATCAAGAAGAAAAGATACAAGTTATTGCTCTGGGAAATAGAACAGATGGTAAAAACAAATGACTTGGTGCTCCTGGGTGCCTGCAACCATCCAGATACTACTTGGGACAAGTTTATAGTACAGCATCTGTTTCTGAAATGTTTGATTTCATGGAAGATAATTTTCTGAATCAGAAGGGTATAAAGGGCAAGTAATGGGGTGAATAAATAGGAATGGGGTAAATAAATAGGAATGGGGTAAATAAATAGGAAAGTGTAGAAGCTGCTGACTAGGAATTATATGTATTTTGAAGGTTTCTGAATTGATTAATATTAGTACTTACCTACAGAGACAAGCTCTTGAACTGTAGAATCCTGTAACTTTTTTTAAAATTATTTTTATCTTTAATGAGAAGAGAGTATGTCCAGCACTGCTGCTCTGCCCTAAGCTTTATGGGGGAGGCAGGGAAAGCTGCTGTATCTCTGTGTGACGTGGTCCAGGGAAGCAGTTTGTTATATCACCTCTTCAGCTAAGCCTTGTGCAATATATCAATAAATGTTTCCTATAATCCTCTAAGAAAGGAGGTAGAAATGGGAGACATGGGGCATAGGGGAGACCACAGATCTCGCTGTCCCTTAAGTTGTCTAGAAAATTGATCTAAAAATGTTACTGATAATGACGTTCAAGGTTAACCTCTGTGCTTCTGATACTCTAAAAACTACATGCCAACACAGACATGAGTAATAGAATACTGTAAATATTACCAGCATACCATGATCATCCTTAATAAGCCAAGTAGTGAAACTTTAAAACCCTTCTGGTGCACATTTCATTGGAAAGGTTTATATGACCACCCAATCCTATTGCTCAGTTCTTCACCTGTGGTACCATCTTCCTTAGTGTTCCTGAGTATAGGTCATGCCTCTTCGTATTCATTCCCTCCTCCCATCTTCATTTTGCCCTCCCCATTATCCATGAGGGGTTCTGGAGTCTGATTCTTAACTGTCCAGGCTCATCCATTTGAACTGACCAATTGGTTTGTCTCCAGAACAGGAGCAACTGTTAATTCTGCTGCCGTGTGCCTGCCTTCATTCTCCCTGTCCCTTCTAGTTAGCTTAATGAGCACAATAGCACTAGGTGTTTAAAAATCCATATTGTGGGAAAGGAATTTGTATGTTAATCAGAGAGAGTCACACAGGTAGTTTCAGGCTTTTTGCAGGCAGAGTCGATTTTGAGTCTATTAATTAGAAATACATACTTGTAAGGCAGGAACTAAATTGTATCCATTGTTGTCTTGCATCCTAATGTAGGTCACAGACACTCAAAAAGTAATGCTTGATACTAACTGCCTTTTCAATCAATTACATTGTCATATTTAATTGATGTCTCTGTTACATATAAATATTGTCATCTTACAGACATTTCAGTTAAATATATATGTGAATATATATGATGAACAATGAAGTTACACTAGGTTAAAGCATAGATTGCAGGGAAAACATGCATTTGGAAGCATTGCTTGAGGATAGCTCAGGCAATCAGTAAGCATTAAATTCCCCCTGTGGTAATGAATTTGCTTTCCTATCCTTTTTTTTTGTTAATTTTAAAAGTTTCCCAATGTGTTTATTCTTAAGTATTTTCAAACAGCACAAGTCTAGTTCTATTTGAAGAAAAATAATCAATACAAAGATTGATCTGCTTTTATGCTTCAAAAATGTCAGAACCAAAGAATTGGTCTCAAATCTATATGTCTGACTTGAAAATTTCTTTAATAAGGTCTAGAAATAACTTATGGGTATAATTTATGTCTGCAAATGGAAGAAGCGTCAGTCAAAATTCTGGGGTCAATTCGAATAGTCAAATACAAAACAAACTAGGCTGCTCTCCTTGAGTCAGAACCACTAATATTGAACTATAATAAGACTGCAGCAGCAGTTTATTTTCTAGTTGGCTTTTTCCATAATGTACATTTGCTGTAATAAACAGATTGCCATGAATTTTTGTTAATATTCACTGATAGGCTGCTTATTTTAGTACTGAGACACAGGATTTCCTTCTAAAGAATGATGCTAAAAATAGTTCTTAAACCGAATTACAAAAAAAACTGTTTTAATTTAAAGATTTAATTTTAAGCCTATTCCTTTAAGAGCAGAAAATTAGTCAAAACTACTTGAAAGCACATGTAATTCATGAAATACACCATCCAGCTGATGGTTTTTTTCTCTTAGATCTAAAGGCTAAGTTTAAAAAGTGAGATAGTAGCTTGTCCTTTTCTGGAGGCTGAAGAGCTGCCGATGTAGGGGAGGTATTTTTAGACTTGCCATGCACTTGCAGGATGTGGGAATGGGAGTTTATACCTCCATCCCGAGTGCTGCCAAAAGCAAATATAATTAAAACTTGTGTATTTGTAGCCCTTATAGAAACTCTTAGGGTTGCATCGTATGATGACTACCCTTGGCTCCCCTTTGTGAGCTTTGTGGTGGAAGAACAAGACTTCTTTTTCTTTTTTTTCATGACATGGAAAAAGAACCCTGTCAAATTGACTGTCTGCTTCTTTGCTATTAAAATAATTGCTTTAATAGCAAATAATTATTTTAACAGCAGAACAGCAGCCTTTCTTAACTTGGGGAATTATCTAATTTAATGAGGAAGAACAGAAAATACCCATCTAACAAAATGTTGTAAAAAAAATGCCATGGAAGTGATCTCTAAACAATTAACCTAAGAGTTATGTTCCGAGTAAAAAGTAGAGCATGCCACAGAGTGCTTTTTAATATATTTCACTGATAGAGTACATTATGTAAATAAGTAAAAATATCTTGCTTGTTGTGCCTAGAGTACAAAAAGGGGGTTTATTATTAGAGTAGCTGTCTGTTTTGCCCTTCAGATGTTTTTTCAGTATGCTAACAGAATGAAAGAGGACTATTTTTCCAGGCTTTTACTTTTGATTTACATTTGAGAAATGCAAAGATTGAGAATTGTCAGTATAAAATTATGGGGAGGAAATACTGTATCTGCTGCAAAATCTGCAGTTTAGTTCAGCATTTTCATAACCAAGTGCTTACACATTAAAGACTTTGAAGAAGGTTATTATGAACTCAAGGAACTTAAAATTGACAGTATTTTTAGTATCTGCTCATACTTAAATACTTTTCTTCATTTTCAGTAATTTCAGATGGCCTTAGACTACACATTGTTCTTTTCATGCTCTTTGTTAGTTTGTAAATGGTTCTACAGCTTCATACCAAGCATCAGCTGCCAACTACCATTAATTATAACACACTGCAGGTGATCAAAAGCATCTTCCTCTGAATGGTACTGCTTTTTTTTCGGTCCTGAATGTACTGTACCAGCAGAAACTCAGGCAATTCGTGAAACACTTGGTGGTGTATTTTAATAGCTTCCACTTTTTGCTTGTAATGCCTTTAAAAATTCCAGAGGTTTGTTGTTTTTTTTCTCCCTGTTAGTGTTATCTTCCACTTGGTTAATGCCAATAACTCCTGTGTTTCTAGATGAGCAAAAATTATGTGGCTGGTTTCAATTGAATTTTCTGTGCATTTCTATCAGACTACACAGCTGTAGGAATATTGTTTACATTTCCATGCCAGCAGCAAGAAAAGCAGATTTTCTTATACTATCTGAACTGGGGTTCATAAGAGTTCAAAATTGCAGTTGTTTTGGAAATACATGTGCAGTGCTGTGCTTGTATTCTGGCAGGTAAGTTCAATAGGAGAAGCAGCTACTTGAGTTTGGGAGCAGCTGCGAGATACTTGCTTTTTGGTTGCCACAGTTCCTATGCTCTTAACTTCTTATTAGTAGAGCTTTAATGTTATGTGGCATTGGTTTAAATTCCTTCCTGCAACTCCTTGAAATTCTTTGTTCTCGGTATTTTCCCACTGGTTCATCTTCTAGAATATGCCCTTATTTTCTTTTTGCTGCTACACATGTAAAGCTTCCCAGTTCAAAGCCAAGTGCTGGGCTGCGTAAGAGAACAGCAAGGAGAAGCAGCAAATGTTATAGGCAACACTTGAAATCCAAAGGGTGCTGTGTCACAAGGTGAAATTTACCATGAGACTTTGTTTTAAACAGCAGCTCTTCACTTGTGTGGCTCAGTAAATGAGTATGTATAGCTCTTCCTGTGGTCTGAAGTTTGTGGAAACAGATTTGTTTCCAGCTGTCCTGTGCCCAAGACCAAATTCGCAGTGAACCTGAGGCATCCATAAAATCTACTGTTTGTAGGACAAAGCATAAGGAATATGCCATCTGTTTAGGCTTCTGTGGGGGGGATTAACCTTGATTAGCTTTAGAAGTCTAAACGTGAAAAATATTAGGCATGTCTGGGTAGTGATTTGTGTGTTAAAACTGTCCTCCACAGATATGCCCTTTGTCACTGACTGCAGGCATTGTCAAGATTAAGTTAAGTTAACCTTGGTGGCTAACATGGCTAACTGAACATGAAGTGAGGTGTGTCCCACACTGATTGCTTTCAGAATTGGCGAGATAAGATAGGGGAGTTGATGTGAAGATCACATTTTGTTCCTGATGCAGGTTTTGTAGTCTGTTTTGAGGACTACCCCATTTGTAATTCATTTGTAGCAGGTTAATGTGAGGAAAGAGATTATTGTCTAAACTGATAAGATACTTGATTACAGAGGAATAAAAAGAGACATAAAATTACTAATCAGGGAAAAGTAATACAGGTGATACAGGATGGCAATAGTTCTTCTACAGCTGGCGTGAAAAACTCCGAAATAATAACAGACTTTGTAGCAAAGCTTTGAGGATGCTGCTGACCTGGACTTGGAAGACTTAAAGGTAGAGTTGGGATCTGTAGCTGTAGATAACTATATCTGAGCCAGTCCTCTGATTAAAGATAGGCTTGAAGCTCTACATGAATCTTGGACACAATTCCTGTGGCAAGGAGCTGTTGCAATAGCTGTGTGATAGTTGCAGGCTTCTTCCTGACTAATCTTGCAATAAGCAAGTGACCATGCTGTTTATTTGAGAACTCTGGGGAACAACAAGACCTCAAACTGTAGGGCGAAGTGATAGTACTAAGTATGGACAGGTTTCCAGTTTGCTTTCCTGTAGTAATTTGAATGGTGCCATTGCTGTCTTAGTAATGTGAGCGAGCACATCTGAACCGTTAGGTGTTAAGCTATGCTGATTCTTAGTAACTATTTCATTTTGAGCGTTAGTCATACAAAACAACTTCCATTTTTTCTATCCAGTCTGATACTGCCTAAAAAAACCTTTATTGCTGTACCTACAATACACCTTGAAACACAAAGTAGTCACTTTGCCTGTGAGGCAAGAGCATCTGCTAAATCAGCGTGAAAGTGTTGTGCATGTTGTAGAACTCCTCCCTGCACCCCTCACTGTGTGCTAACCCCATGAATAGATGCATTAAAATCAAGCAAGCTTTTCCCCCTTCTCTATCATCCAAATGTATCTTCCACCCTCCAGGTCCGTCTTTTTGAGTAAGTTAAAAGTTCATACATATTTTGTCCTTGAATTTTAATATGTGAAATTAAGATAGAATAGTGCTGGACTGTAACAACTTAGGAGAGTTTATATCATTTGTAAAACTATCCACTGATATTACTGGTATTACTGATGCCTTTTATTTATTCCCCGTGCAGGTGGACCTCACAGTGCAAGAAAAGGAGAAGTACCTCAATGTGTCTCGTTGGTTCAGCCACATTCAGCACTACCCTGGTGTCCGGCAACATCTGTCCAATGTCGTCTTTATCAAGAACAGATTATACACTAATGCTCATTAAGGAAAATCTAAATGTTGTGTTGGAAGGAGGTTTGGGAATTTAGAAGTTATACTGTCCAAAGCCACTAACTTGAAAACATTGTTTTGTAACCATCCGTATGTGAACCAAAACTGTTAATGCCTCAAATAATACAATTGCATTGAATTGCTGCTGTTCATTCAAGAATTTGAACTCAAGAATTGTATCATGTGTCTGATTAAATGCCACAATGGTAGAAAGATGGAAATGGAGTTTCAATTCACTATTTTAAAAAAAAATATAAAGTTCCTTTAATCAAACATTCATGTGTAATTACATGATCTTTACAGAAAATAATTGCTTATTTTCCTTCAACTGTTCACTCCTTCTGCTATTTATTGAATTTCTATGTATGTCATCCCGCTTCCTTTTCATTTTGTTTTCCATGGATGTTTACACTAGTTTTGTAAAAGTTAAGAGCTATATTGTGTGCCAAGGATGTGAAAAAAGGGAACATGCAAATGTTACAAAGTATTTATGTGACCGAATAAATTATTTTAAAACAGTAGTTTTAATTTGGCTGTGAAGCTTTCTAGTTTTTCTTCAGTAAAGAAAATGAAGGTTTTTTCAAAGGTTAGCTCACTTGCTACTTCATTTTGTGGTACACTATTTTGAGTCTAGAAACATTTTCTTTCAAACTGGGTAGCAAAGTTTAGTGTTCTTAAATATTTTGTGTTTGCCTCACTTCATTTTTCACACAAGTGCAAATTCAAGTTTCAAGGTTGTAAAAAAGGCAAACAAAACTAAAATTAAAAAAAAAAACCCTCCCAAAAAAAAAAGCGCCAATCAAAAACCTCAAGATAATGAACTTATCAATGTTCACTATTAGTGTTTTAAAGTTTTTGATTCAGATATTTGGACAGGTCATTTTGTTGTAAAATGTGGTCCCTCTGTTTTTATTAGTAGTAGTTTTAAATTTATTATCTTTAATTGATTCATTACCTTCTGTACAATTCGGTTAACATTTCTTTTAATACCTAAAAGAAATACATACTGTGGTATTTTAATTCATAAATCAACTTCTTCGTTCAGTAGAGAACTTCACTTGTATATTAACTTGTGTTCTACTTTAGGAGCCTCCCACCCAGCTGAGCATTTTGAATGTTACAAGTTCTTAAAAAAAAAAAAAGTAGGTAGGTAATGAGACAAGCTAATTAAAATATATCCTGACACAAATGGGCACAAGAAAATTGCAAGAGTAAGTGTAACCTGGACAATTCCAGGCTCTAATCCTGTATATACAAAATTTCTTTATAGTGTGTTTACAGGTACATCAAGTTACTTTCAGAATGAAAATACTTAATTTCAGAAAGTTCTCATCCTTTCCCAGGGGGCTTAATTCTCACTTTCTACCATGTCTCCTGTTAGCTACTCTTGTTCCTTGGTATTTAGAAGCTCTCGTTGCACACTTAGTTCCCAAGATCTCACCGAACTCTTAAGGTCTGTTCAGGAATTGTGGATGTGCTTTAGTATAAACATTTATCAGAAACATTGCTCCAAACTTTTTGTATTTCACTAGCCAAGAGCTTCAGGTGTTTACTGTCAGTGCTTGTATTCTTAATTCCCAATTAATTCAAATACTTATTACCCAGCGGCATGTGTAGAAGTGAGTTTGGTTTTTCCCCTCACTTTGTGGGAGCAAGTGGTGGTAAGACTTAGAAAAATACCTGTTTTAAATACTTTTTTTAAATTCTACTTCAATGAACTGTTCTCTGTTTCAGAAGGGAAGCATGAGTGAATCATCAGTGCATTTGGTCAGAGTTTGGGGAAATTTCACATTTGTCTTACAGATTTCTTTTTATCTCTGCTATTGCAAGTGACAATGATTAAACTTTTGTAAAGTGTATGTGCAAGCCTTTGTCCATGAAAATAGCAGCATTGCAGCTGAGAATGCTGAAATGAAGCCAGAGCTAAATATTGCTGAAAACAATGCTGTCATCTGTTCAAACAAGTTGATGCTACAGTGTCTTTTTTTTTTTTGTCTTTTTTTTTTTAATCCCAAACAGCTGCTGTTTCCAAGTGTTGGGATTTCTCAAGGTGGCTACATGTTACTGCTGCAGTATCCCCTAGCCTCTTGTGCCAGTTTTATTTTCTCTGGTGTAGAACAGAAGTGTTACTTGCTGCTGAAATGTTAAAAAAAAAGTTCACCTAGCAGATGAAATGTTTGGAAGTGGATTAGTAATATTTAACTCTATGCTATCTAAAAGGCATTTGGTTGTTATGATGTGATAACTTGAGCATTTCAGTTTTCTCTCCACTGTATGGAGAAACTTAAGGGGATAGAGAGGGTTAAAAGCAAAGAAGGATGAATTGAGACTTTGCCTTTGGAGAGATGACTGGGAAAACCAGATGGTATTGATTTTTCTCCCCTCTCCCCCTTTCTGTCTAATGCCTTTTGATCAAGGACAACTAAATTTCTAAAAAAACCTATGAAAAAACACATGAATATAGCTGAGTCTGAGGCTGTATAAGGTACATATTTTACAATGATGCTTCATATCATTTACAGATGAGGTGTAGTGTAGTGTGAGCTCTCAGTATCAATGGTCTGTATAAAGGGTGTGCATGGGCAAATATTCTGCTGTTTTTAAAGCTATTTCCACTTGTCTGTCATATTTTATTATACTTTCACCGAACATCTGTAAAAGACACTCTCCTCCCTCGTAACCCCTTTCTCCTTTCTTAAAACTTCAGTTGCTGAAGGGCTCTGTGATTCTGTTTTACTTTTGTTGCTTCGCAGTTTGATGATGATGATGACCACAGTGATGTGTGGAATTTATTTTCACAGCATTTCATGAACAGTGACACTTTCATTTGTTAATGTATCTCATCACCGCAGTATTATTATTTTGCATAATTGTACTAATATATTCAAGGGGCCTGACATATTATGGTCTTTTAAGTATGTGCCTCTGGGACTTGAGGTTGTTGCCATATGGTGAGATAGTGCTGCATGACAACCTTTCAGCAACTGAAGAATTCAACAGTGAAATAAATATGATAATTGTAAGTGTTCAGTGAAATCTTACACTTCCCACTTTGACTTGTCTTTTCCCCATGATGCTAAGATGACTACTGCTTGCAGACAAGGCAGGTTGAAACAGGTGTTCAAGTATTGCATCAGATGTGTTCGAAATGTGCTTATGATTTTTACTCATCTTTGTATGTGTAACTTCATTTTTAAGTGAGAGTTCAGTTTGACTTCCAAAGTCTCCAGGGGTAGTTCTTGCTCTGAGACTTATAACTAAGCAACAATAATTTATAGAAAAATCCAGGTTAATATGGAATGAGTAGAAATGAGAAATTTGGGAAGATTACACTGAAAAAAAAGCTGAAGTAGCCCTTCTAGGAATTTCTTCCTACTATCTGACTCTTTGGAAGAACATAGGCATAGAAATAGGGAGCTTAATTTTTGTGAGGTGCATCTTTCCAATAGGTGTTATAGCTCATTGGAGTATCCTGATAAAATAATGTTTCACTTTCTTTCTCTCTCTCTCTCTCTCTCTCTCTCACACACACACACACACACACATTAATTTCAATTATAACTGATGGAAGATTAATCTGGACTCTTCAGTGTGGGTGTGGATCCTGCATTATTAGCAGGGAGCTGAGACACTAAGTAAGGTTTAATATAGATGTACTTTGCAATTCAAATGAGACACAGTATTTATGTTAACTATCTTATATAAAAATGTGATTTAGAAGTGGTTTTGTCCATGAAATGCACCTGAGTAACATTATAGATGAAGGAGCAGTAGAACTTGGACCTCTTTATTCTCCTCTTGGTTAGAAAGCAATAATGGTCAAAACTCTGCTTGTCAGTGTTGTAGATTTGGAAGAAGTGGAGGGAGTACTTAAAAAGAGATAGCTGAGAGAGATGAAAAAAAGGAATAGATGGAACTGAAATCATTATCAAGAAATCCAGTGTAAGCTCTTCTATTCAGAAGTTTGGTTCATAATCTTTCTGATCTTGCATCTTCTGTTTGCATCTCTGCCAGGTGATCTATGCATTGTCTGCTACATGAATGTTGAAGTTGGGAATAGATTTTTCTCCACATAAATTTGCTTGGTATGGCCATAAATTGATTTTATAATTGTATGTGTATACAGAAGCCAGTATGGGGTTTTTTTCTACCTTTTTTGATTATTTTTTTTCTGAGGCATTAGTAAGCCTATTTGATTTTTTTTCCCCTTTTGGTTTTTAATCTTATCACTTCTTTTAATCTTTGGTGTGTTTCACAGTCTTTAACTTCAAAGTGTAATTGCAATGATGCAGCTGCTTAATGGATTGCTACATTTAATATTTTCCCCCTAAGAGCAGTATTTCTTCTTCGCATCCATAATTGGATCATGCTGCTGCTGTCCCTGATGGAAATGTCAGGTTTCATATTCACCATACACCTGAGCACATGCTTACTCACTTGGTAATCTTAATTTTGGGGGGGATTAATCGAAACTGAATTGTACTATGCACACTTTTTTTTTTTGTGCTTGAATTTTATTGCAGAAGAAATGTGAGAGGAGATGCCTCTTGCTGCGCTGAGCTTTTGGATTCAGACTGGGTCTTTGTATCCCACCGCCGCATGTCTTGAATGTTAGATTTATAGTACTTCAGAGCCCAGCTGCAGGGCAATATATAACAATATCACAGATTTGGGAGGGGGGGATTGATTTTGTAGCAAGCATTACTTGTTGCTGCTCCGTGCACGTTCCTGCAGGCGTGGCCTTTATTTTCCGTGCTGGTAGTGACTACAGCCACGGTGGCTGCCACAGAACACCGCACATCCCATCTCTCTGCAGGCAGGCAGGAGGTAAGTAATTTTTCATTGTTGCTACATCTGAAGGATTCCCCTTTCCCCTCCCATGCTACCTTGGCCCCTTTAGGAAGATTTCCATCTATTAAACTTTCCCTTCTCTGTTGGATGAACTAAATCTCTTTCAGCATATTCAGTCTGGTGATCTAATTTGACAGCTCGTAGGTGATGTCTATTCCTCTTCAAAGAGGCAGGTAGCCCCGGGCTAGCCAGCTGCATTGTGGATTCTGCAGATTTGGCTTGCTGTTCCTGCTGGGTGTCATCTGTCTTCTTAGTCTTGGCGGTGGATAATTTTTGTCCTCCCTAGCATCATCTGCCTGAGCAGTTTCTGCCTGGCAGGCCTGTCCGTCCAGGTTGAGCATCAAATACAGTAGCCGCGCGGCTAATGTGACAAGGCACTCCTCCAAACAGCGCAGCCCCGGGCCTGCTTCGGCCAGCATCGGCATCGTAGCCCGCAAACTTCCAGCCATCACGATCGTGGTCGTGGTCTCCCATCACGGGTGCAGCCCATGGACTTATTCTGCTGGCACAAAGTATGTCCCCCGCCTCGCCCTCTTAAGGGCCGTCGCTCCGATTGCTCCCATCTGGGCAGATGTCTGCCTCAACAGGTTTGGGTTTCCCTGCCTGTTGCCGGCATTTGACTCGGACACCGCCACTTGGATGAAATAATCCTTTAGTGGATTATCATCGCTAGACAGCCTGTGGGGGAAATGACAGGACTCGGCAAGTTCATCTGAAGATTTTGCAATTCAGAGTGCTGCTAACACTAATGGGAAGTGGCAGGGTGATCCCTAAAAGAGAAAGCGGGTTCCATTGCACGGCAAAAGTGACAGAGGTTGTTTAGCCTATCTTCCACAAAAATACATGATGACTACATATGTTGATTTTCATGCTCCAAGCCATAGCTATTTCCATATTTTTGTGACTTGATGACTACTTCCTACAAACTGACAGGTTAGGGGCTCCACAAGTATTGTCTTTTTATAGCCATCACCTCTTCAAGTCCTCCTTAATTTTTTTAAATATGTTTTGAAAATCAGTTTGATAGGGCAATGAAAGTAAGCAGGGGGGGAAAAAAAGCCAGAAAAACAAAGAACAAAACAGGCATAAATGCAACAAATAAAGCATATTCTTTTTTAAAAAACCACAACAGTATTCAAACAAAGAGGATGAATGGTTTCAGGACAAAAGTCCTAGAAACCAATGCAGTTATCTGTCACAGGATTTGCCCTTGTTGCAGTTCTGTAATTCTGAACCTGACATTATTCACAATGTAAAAACTCTCTCCTAGAAATGCAGTAGTTACAAAGCCCCTTAACTACAGGATTTCCTCCCTAGCAAATAAAAAGCTGGAGCATAGGGCTTAGAGGGGGAAATAACCTGTCAGAGAGAGAGACTATGAAAGGATAGCAGCTAAGCTGGAAAGGGATAAAATTAACATTTGAACAATTCTATCCCAAGTCATTAGTGATGATAGAGCCAGCTGGAATATCCTACAGATAGTAATATATAAGGACTTGTCTAATTTACTGGTGATTGTCAGTTGCTTATGTGCTTTGGATTCAAGTGATAAAATAAAAATGCTAATCTATAAGTTGCAAGAGGTGGTTACTTTGGTGGAAAAAAGGTAATATGAAAGGGAACTACTTTTTAAATAATTCATATGTCTGCTAATTGCCTGCTTAATGTGATATCTACAGACTGTAACAGTGAAGGAGTGAAAAATTATTTTAGATTATATATGTAATAATATTAGCTGCAGTATTGAACACTTCCCAATGTAAAGTTCATTTTATTATTTAAACAGATTCTAACTATATTGTGACTGATTTTGGAGGACCTTGTTTCAACAAAGCCTATTAACTCATTTTTAAGCCTGAGTTTAGAAAATTATAGGTATTATAAAAAACAATTAGTCATTTCAGTGAGCAGTTTCTGAGTTTTGATGATGGGACACAGAATTTAATAATAGGATAATTTTTTGTGTCTGTTGTAATAGCTTTTAAAAGTACTTTTTTTTTCCTCAGGCATGCAATTTCTCATATTTATAAAAGTTATGCAGAGTAGAACGTGGGCAAAACTAATTTCTAACAAAGAAATATATACTACTCCTGTTTTCTACTAATAAACTAGTAATTGTTCCAACTAAACTGGCTCCTTTCTGGTATTCCAGGTCAGGGCACTGAAAGCTGCAGCAGCTGTAGCAGAATTTGTGATCCAGTTCTTCCTTCATTGACCATACAATGACACTGAGCAGTGTGATATGTGTTGCCAGCTAAAAAAATGTGTAAAAAAAAAAAAAAAAAGAAACAAACTCTAGAAGCATTGGCCTAAATAGGATCAAGCCGTTCTAGAGCTTACTGAATTTATGTAGCATGGAAAAAAAAGTCACAAATGGAAGTTAATATACTGTAACTTATAAGGGGGTGAGGGGAAGTATATTGAAAATATCCTAACGCTCTCACAGAATCACAGAATGGGTGAGGCTGGAAGGGACCACGGTGGGTCATCTGGCCCAACCTCCCTGCTCAAGCAGGGTCATCCTAGAGCACATGGCACAGGATTGTGTCCAGATAGTTCTTGAATATCTCCAGTGAGGGAGAATCCACAATCTCTCTGGGCAATCTGTTCCAGTGTTTAGTGATTCACACAGTAAAGACACACTCCTCATATGCAGGTGGAGCTCCCTGTGCAACAGTTTCTGCCCATTACCTCTTGTCTTACTGCTTGGCACCACTGAGAAGAGCCTGGCTCCATCTTCTTGAGACCTCCCTTCAGATACATGTAGAAATTGATGAGGGCCCCTCTCACTTGTCCCATGGAGCAACAGGCCCAACTCCCTCAGCTTTTCCTCTTAAGAGAGCTGCTCCAGTCCCTTAATCAGCTTTGTAGCTCAATGCTGGACCTGCTCTCATGTACTGAGAAGACTCTCTGGCACTCTCAAACAGTTTTAAAATAAATGTATAGGGATTCTATGTAATTTTTCCTTTTCTTTTTTTTTTTGTAGAGTTGCAAAAGATTGCTGTTTTTTGGGGGTTTTTTTTGTGGCCCATGTGTCCAGCAGCTGTTAAATCATGTTTGCTACACCCAGAGGCAAACTGGGGTTGCTCTGTGCATGTCTCTTATCTGAATGCACACCTCCTCCTAAAACAAAAACCAATAAATAAACAAGTACTGGGTGGGTTTTGAGTTTATTCAGTTCGGGTTTTCTGTGAGGCTTTTTGAGTGGGTTTGGTGTCAGACAGACATGTGAGCTTGTCACTGAGATCAGGAATAAAACCTCTTAACACCAATATAGTATTAAGAACAGGCATTATTTGTTATGGCACCAGGTGCATGAGAGATGCTCTGCCAAGCTTCATCCCAACTATCCAAACTTTTTACTGTTTATGCATTTCAGAAAACACAGAAATTGGTGCTCATAGGTCACAAGTTACCTAACTCTTATTAATTAGTATTCTATCATCTATTGGTTAGCCATTCTCTTGCTTCTTATGCTAGTTAGTCCACTTTTGAGTCAGTGGCTTCTTAGGGGTCTTCCATAGGGGTTTTTGGATGGTCTCTGGTGGTCCCTTGTGGTTGTTGGAAAGATGTCCATTAGTGTCCTTTTCATGAACTTTGAGTCTTCCTTCCACGTATGGTCTTGGCTTAGCTCATTACTTCATTTGCAGATTATCAAGTTCCTTATCTTGGTCTTGGCTGACTTGTGCTGGCTCATCTGCACTGCTCCAGGATTAGCTAGTAAGAGGTGCAAGAATTTATGTCCTTGGGTGCATTCTTGTATGAGACCCCTTACAACAACTCCTCCTTTGAGACTTAGTCAGGCAGTTAGTCTTAGATAAGTTCTTTTGAATTTGATGACTGGAAAAAAGGGAAATATAACCCCCATTTTTAAAAAGGGAAAAGCAGAAGAACCAGGGAACTATTGACCAGTCAGTCTCACCTCTGTGCCTGGCAAGATCATGGAACAGATTCTCCTGAAAGCTGTGCTTAGGCACATGAAAAGCAAAGAGTTGATCGGTAATAACCAACATGGCTTTACCAGGGGCAAGTCATGCCTTACAAATTTGGTGGCTTTCTATGATGGGGCCACAGAATTTGTAGATAGGGGCAGAGCAACTAATATCATCTACCTGGACTCATGCAAAGCATCTGACACTGTCCCACATGACATCCTTGTCTCTGCATTGGAGAGACATGGATTTCATGGGTGGACCACTCGGTGGGTAAAGAACTGGCTGGATGGTCACATGCAGAGAGTTGTGGTCAGCGACTCATTGTCCACGTGGAGGCCAGTGAGGAGTGGTGTCCCTCAGGGATCAGTGCTGAGGCTAATACTGTTCAACATCTTTGTCAGTGACATGGACAGTGGGATTGAGTGCACCCTCAGCAAGTTCACTGATGACACCAAGCTGTGTGGGACAGTTGACATGCTGGAGGGAAGGGATGCCAGCCAGAGGGACCTTGACAGGCTTGACAAGTGGACCAATGTAAACCTCATGAAGTTCAACA
>NW_008649711.1:0-9388 GCF_000695815.1 Acanthisitta chloris
CGGGTCCCGCGGGGAGCCGCTGGGTTGAGAGGTGCGAGACGCGTCCTTGAAGCTGCCGGTAGTTGGCTGTAGCGGTGGTAGCTCGGGGTGACAGATAGTAAAGAATTCACTGTAGGACAAAGAAAACGTAGACGGTAAAAGGTGGCGGCATCCCTGAGTCTTTACAAAAATATGTGGAGTTGGCAGTGCTAAAGTGACTTGGCTGTACCCAGAGAGCTGGATGTCAACCTATTTCAGGGAATGCGTCTGCTCCATTCATTGTGCGTGCAGACACATGTGGAGATGCAATTATGTGGCTTATAACTGCATAGTGCTACATGGTAACACGACCATCACTTTAAAAGTCACTTTATCCAGCTGTGGTTGGCTACAGAGGATTGTATGAATGGGTAAATTGTATTCGTGTGTGTGTGTATAAATATATATACACACACACACACACACACACATAAAAGAAGGAGTTTTTATGATGGCACTGAAAAAGCTATGAAAAGTACTCCTATTAGTCAAAACCATCATCTACTGAGATACCATTGTTCCAGAAGGAATTTTAGCTGAACATTGTGCTCCAAAGTAAAGATGTAACTAGCAATATGCTCTGTCTCCTGTAGTGGCATAGTGCCTATGCTGGCTGCTGGATCTTCATGAAGAAAGTAATAGCATATATTTTCTGCATGTCTTAGCTTTTTATTATTAAGGAGATCTTCATTAAAATAAAGAGCATTATCATTCATAGTTCCTCTTCCTGTCATGTTTTACTCCTAGCATCAAGAACAGACCCAGAATAAATATTACAAGAATCAGACAAGATAAAAAACCTGATTTTATATGTGTAGTTATTTATAATAACAGTTCTGTTTATGACATTTCTTGAGGTCAATTAAAATATTTGTAGTAGATAAATATTATTTACTTGATACTTACTACTATTTGGTTTATTCATAGGAGTTATGCTGCAGAGGAGGGGGCTGTTGTGGCTTGCTGTCTTGATAACCCTGTGGGTTTCCTCAAATGCTCAGGGTAAGTTCTGACACTTCTTAACTAGATGTAGAGTAACTCCCAAAGCTAAAAGTTGGTGTAAAATGTTGGTTTACCTGAGCTACAGTGGGCAAAGTTATTAGAAAGGATTTTTTTCTAGAAGTGTCTGGTGTATTTTTGGTAGATCTGTCTTATCAATGCTAAATGAAGATTCCTCAACAAATACCCAAAGTTGCTTACTGCAGAAATTATTGATTAAAATGTGTGTAATCTCAGAAATGATTGCTATTATACTTTCCTATGCAGTGGAAATGTGTGGTGAAATTAACATAAACAGAATCACTGGGTGGGGTAAACATTTTAAAAAGTGGTAGAGAAATAGACATCTACAGACCAAATATAACTAGAATGTAAACTGGCAGAGTGCCAGACCCCGTGGCACAGACATTTACATCTGGCTTCATGTTTGGAATCTTTAAAAAGCAAATCTCCTGCTTCCCGTTGTCATGCAGCCACATGAATTCTCATAATTTGATCTTGATTAGCTGATAGTAAAAATACAGAATTTGCCTCAACTTCCTTATTCATTCATATATATAAAAAGTATTTTAGTGAATAAATTGCTGCATGTGTCTATGCATAGGCATACACATTGCATATAGCATGTATATATATACCAGTATGTACTATATAGTCCTATAAAATATAAAGTCTTATGTTTAATTATATAATCAAACTTATTTATGTCTGTACATACAGAGTGAGAGAATGTCATGTAAATGAAAATGATAGGTAGAAAATATAAATCACTTGCATGCTAGTGGGAAAAGTTCTGCTTGTGGAAGTAGGAAAGTATTGGGTTTGCTCTGCTGGTCCATACATCTGTCATACAATTACAAAGTATGGTGTGCAATTGTTTATTGTCTTTTTGTTTAGACACATTGTCACACACTGTTAACTTTTTCAGATGGTGACAAGGAAGAGGAGACTACCTTTGATTTACTTCAAGTCAGTAACATAAACCGAAAGACAATTGGAGCAAAATTGTTTCGGGGTCCAGACCCCACTATCCCAGCGTATCGTTTCATTCGGTTTGACCATATACCTCCATGTAAACCAGAGAAATTAAAAAAGATTATCAAACTCATACGGCAGAATGAGGGCTTTATCCTTTCAGCCACTCTGAGACAGGACAGGCAATCTAGAGGCACTATCCTTGCTTTAGAGGGTCCTGGCATCAGTGAGAGGCAGTTTGAGATCATTTCCAATGGCCGCGCCAACACCCTGGACCTTATCTATTGGGTGGATGGCTTCCAGAATGTGATTTCCCTGGAAGATGTGGACCTTGCCGACTCACAGTGGAAGAACCTCACCATGCAAATAACAGGGGAGAACTACAACCTCTATGTTGGCTGTGACCTTATTGACAGCTTCATCCTGGAGGAGCCTTTCTATGAGCAGCTGAGAGCAGACAACAGCAGACTGTACGTGGCAAAAGGGTCCATTCGTGAGAATCATTTCAGGGTAGGTGACTTGCTGAAGCTTGGGTCTCTGGTGAGGTAAGGAAGTAGTTGCAAGTAGTTTGAGAAGAACAGGTACAGCTTTGTTCTCCCAGCACTTCTTGGATTTGATGGGGTCACAGGCATTCCCAAGCTGACTTTGTTCACAGTGTGTTTTTATTAATTGCTGGATCTCTGTTGTGTGAATTTGGGATTCCTGTAATCAAAGGACTGGTAAAGCAAAACCTATGTCCAGGAAAAGTGTACAAAACCAATTTTTGGACTTTCCTATGCAACCATCCATGTTCTTTTCCAGATGTAAGACTGCAAAACATCTTGCATTTTTGTGGTGACTTATAGAATTCTTTGGAAATTTCTGGAGGAACTGTTTTTCCATTGAAATATATCTGTTCCAATCATAAGAGCATGTCAATATTTTTATATTTTATTTGAATGAAGAAGAAAAAACCAGAATTTTTCTTGGAGCTGAAGCATGTGGTGTTGGTCCATCCCATAACAGAACATCCTGGTTTGCCATTTTGAAGAGCCTTTCATTTCAATTTAAAATAAAAAAAAAGGAAAAAATTGAAAAAAATAAAATTTTTTGATCTGTCCTATAAACGAGATTTTTTTTTTTTTGTGGAAAACATTTCAAATGAAGCAATTATAAACTTTCTGGTTTTCCTAGCAAATGAAAATTACCATTTGCCTCCTATAGAGATGTGATCTGGTCCAAGTGCTTTAAGGATGGTTTCTTTTCACCCACGGCAGAAATCAAACTTGAATTCATGGTTTCAAAAATTTCAAAAAGCCTTTTCTTTCTCATGATGTTGTGCCATCTAGTTTTCAGCCAGAGCATGACATGCCAGAGTGTGGTTCCATGAGGTGACCAATTTTGGTGCAGATGTCAGAAGTTCTTGCCCAAAGTCTCTCCATTCCTGCCTCCATGACTAAGTTTCTCCATCAGTTGTACTCATAGAACTGATTTTGAAGCTGTAGTGTTAAGGATGTCACTGAAACAATGTGGTTTTAAATTATTTTTTTCTTTGATTTTTTTTTTTTTTTCCAAGTGGCATAGATACCACTTGGTTTTATAGTGTTGTCTCGGGGTAGTGTCAGCACAATTGAGGCGACTGTGAACTATGATGCATGGGAATAATAGGATAAGTTGCAAGTGTAATGGTCCAGGAAAGTTGACTTTGACCTCATGATGAACGTCTTGTAGAACTAAATGTGCTGTGAAAAGAGATTTGAGCTCATAGCTGATTAATAACTTTTATTATGACTTATTTTAGAACATACCTAGTTTTGTTGCTTATAGTATTGAAATTGTATATAACAAAACTATAAATATGTTGGTTTTTTTCCGCAGGTGTGTCAGGTTTAATGCCTTGTAGGTTGTTTTTTGTATAGCTGAATCCAGTCAGTAGCATGGGATTGAGGCATATCAGTTATTACTTACTCCCAAATTGATTTTACTGGTTTTTGTGGGGTTTTTAAAATTGTTTTTGTTTTGTTTTAATTATTATTACAGGGTCTTTTGCAAAATATTCAGTTAATCTTTGATGCTTCAATAGAGGATGTTCTGCGTAGAAAAGGATGCCAGAGAAGCCAGTCAAGTAAGGCTTTTTTTACCTCATTAATACTGTTCTGTTGACTCTGAAAATCAGAAATGTCAATGGTGGCATATTATCCTAAACCTGTGCAACTGATCCCTTGGAAATGCAAAAGAGAACAAGTTGCATTTTGATGGTAATAGGAACATATTTTTAGCATTCTTGAGGTGCCATTTCTACTCTCTAGCCTACTCTTTTAGTTCCTGTTGCTTAGGTTTATAGCTCTGAGCATGTGTTTTTAAGTTGGAAGAAAAGCTGTTGAGCAAGGAATTCATAGAAATAGAAGGAAAAAAGTATATGTATGAAAATGCCTACATTCTTCAATGAGTGTTCTGTGATTCTTTGAGCACAAGACAGGTAATATTGCTTCTGAATTCTGCTGCTGGTTGTCAATGTGCCCATGAACAAGTCTGCTGGTCTTAAAGACACTGAATTCCTTGGCAATAACTTTGTTGGCTGAAAGAGGCTTTGAATTTGAATCCCAAAGTATTGTTAGTCAAAATAACCTGAGGAAAATAAGAAATAAAAGGAAGAGATATGGAAGGCATGTATGTTGCAGGCTGACATGTGTTCTTGTTAGTCCAGTTCATGCTGACCTCACCAGGAGCGGAGCACTCGGTGTATAGGAGTATATTGGATTCATCATGAAAGAGTTATGATTATTTGTCAAGTATACACTAAAGGTTTTGTACCCAAGGTCATGGGAGGTGCTGACTCTTTTACTTCCCAGTATTTGTAACTGACAAGAGCTCAGTCAAGGATCAGAGCTAACTGAATCTGTCAGAGGAATGTGGTGGTTGCACAAGGCAGTCAGGACTTCAGGGTTTTATTTGCAGCTCCTGACATCCGAAATGCCATTATTTCTGTCACTTTGCTAAGACATGTGACATAGAGCAAATCAGTTAAGCAGACTGAAGTAAATTTGTTTCCTTGTTTATGCAAAACCCAGAAACTAAGCCATAGCAAGTCTTGATTTCTTCAAAGAGGGACAGAGTACTGAGATTTTGTGATGAAAAGTCTCTATAAGATGTATAAAAGTGTGTGTATATATATGTATGTATATACCTCTGTAGGATTGTCTATGCTTAGAAAATTAACTGAGCTCACTAGTCTGTTTTTAAATGCTGATAAAATATCTTGGTTATTTCATATGTTCCAGAGGTGTGCTCTGGTGCAGGATCTTGGTCGCAAGTGTGACAGTGTGTTAGAAATGAGTCAAGTGGGCTACAATGGAAGTGGCCTTACACGGCACAGGCAAGAAGACATGCCCTCATTCAGTGGCTGTCATCATTCCCAACCAAGCTGCTTTCTGTATTCAGAAACTACTGAGAAACTACTCAGAACTACTGATTACTAGTTTTCAATTTTGTTAGTAGAATGAAATGCTTAAAGAGCAGAAATTCAGTGGGGAAAATGTAGGTCTAATTGTAATCTGGATAAATGGATGGTTTCAGGAAGGATACAATTAAGCTACTCTTTGACATTTATCAGTGAAAACAAAAATCCCAGAAATTGAAGTAGAACTTTGAGGGCACATTCAGCAGTGAGAGGCAGAAGTCTCAGTCGAGTGGATGGGTTCCCAAGGTGTAGATGGATTGCACCAGGAAAGCAATGAAAGCCAGTGTCTACAAATCTTTTATATTGTTATTGGCTGATTGCCAGAGAGGGAAATAGTGTGACCAAATGTTTTGAAATATCACCAAATAGAAATGGGATGTTACTGTACTTCTGCTATGAAGAGGAAGTCAATGTGAGCCTAAAGAAATAGCTGAGTTGTGCATGCTGATACATACCTTAGGAGGAAGGAATTCTTATACCATTCAACTCTTGCAGCTCTAACCAACAGATAATATTTTCTTAATGTTTTTTTTATCACACTGTTAACTACCAAATTTTCAGGTTCGATAAATAAATTAAACAGATTTGATTTGTTTTGTGTTTTTCCTTCCTGGGAAGTATTTAGCAAAATGTTCAACTTGGAGTATTTTTACTTTTACTTTACCACATCAAGAGAACTCTGGAAATTTCTTGTGCAACAACAGAAAAGTGCTAATAGCACACTGGCTTGAGACCATCACAATTACATGAGGAGCTTGTTATGTGCATGTCTGATTTTCTTACACTGCCTTTCCAGCTTAATTACAAAATCGCAGAATGGGTAAGGTTGGAAGACATCACAGTGGGGCATCTGGTCCAACCTCCATGCTCAGTCAGGGTCATCCTAGAGCACATTGCACAGGATTGTGTCCAGACTGTTCTTTAATGTCTCCAGAGAGTGAGAATCTATGACCTCTTGGCAATCTGTTCCAGTGTGCAGTCACTCGCACAGTGCAGATGTCCTTCCATTCCATGAGGTGAAACTTTGTATGCATCAGTTTCTGCCCATTGCCTCTCATCCTATTGCTTGGCACCACTGAGAGGAGCCTGACTCCATCCTATTGACAACTTCCCTTCAGATACTTACAGACAATTATGAGGTCCCCCTCAGTCATCTCTTCTCAGGGCTGAACAGGCCTAAATCTCTCAGTCTGTCCTTGTAAGAGGGCAGATGTCCTTCCATGCATCCAGGTGAAACTTTGTATGCATCAGTTTCTGCCCATTGCCTCTCATCCTATTGCTTGGCACCACTGAGAGGAGCCTGACTCCATCCTATTGACAACTTCCCTTCAGATACTTACAGACAATTATGAGGTCCCCCTCAGTCATCTCTTCTCAGGGCTGAACAGGCCTAAATCTCTCAGTCTGTCCTTGTAAGAGGGATGCTCCAGGCCCTTAATCATCTTTGTAGCCCTCTGCTGCGCCTGCTCCTGGTGCTCCATGTCTCTCTTGTACTGAAAAGTCCGGACCTGGACACAGCACTCCAGATGCAGCCTCACCAGGGCTGGGTAAAGGGGCAGGATGGTTTTTCTTTGCCCATCTCCACAATCTGTTGAGGTCCTTCTGATGGGCTGCACAGCTCTCTGAGGTATTGGCCACTCCTCCCAGCTTTGTGCCATCAGTGAACTTGCTGAGGAGGCACTCTGTCCCTTCATCCCAGCCACTGATGAATTAGTAAAACAATACTAGGTCTGGTATTGAACCTTGGGGAACACTGCTAGTGACAATTAGCGCAGTTGAAAAGCCAGAAGTGATATGCTATTAACCACAGTGTACATATTTTCCCATTTTGATGGCCCACTCATTGAGCTGAGGTACAGGAACTAAGTTGCCATATTTATGTGTGAATGTCCCATAACAGCAAGGCTGATGTTACCTGTGAAGTGCTGTCAGCTCTGAGGACACAAAGACAGACAGGACTGTGTGTCTTAGATCCTAATATGAGAACGTGAGGTATGGTAAAACGTTAGCTTGGGATTGCAGTAATGTCCAGGGTAGGAAAGTATGTCTGTAGTGTGGTGGCTGCAAATCCTTTAGGCAGGACATATACACAGCCCTGGATGGGAGATATGACAAAAACACTCCTAAATAGGCACATCAATAAAATCCCTTCTTGAGTTATATCAGCAGAATGACATTTGCATATGGGAAAGGATGCACATTTTGCTTTTCTGGTTTCTCATTTTAAAGATAATCATGTGGTCCTTAGGAAATTAGCAGGAAGCCAGCAGCAGAGAACTGATTTCCCAGTGATCCCCAGGCATCTTCTTTCAGTCACTGCCAAGTACCAGTAGGAAGTGTGGATTTAGTTCTTCTAACATAGTTTGTTTCCTTCGTAGATTTCAGCTTTATTAATGTCCTCAGAATGTTCCGGTCAAGGCACACTCCATTTTGGCTTGAAAAATATGAAATTAATGACCTGAGAAGTGCTATGGGGGAATCTGAGAAATCTAGTGTTTCAATGTGGTAGGAAAATTGCATTCTTTCCAGGGAATCAAAAAGCAGCTGAAGTAAACTGTTATGACAGAGTTTTGATCTGCTATGTGGTATATCGGTTTTCACCCATCCTGTAAATGAAGCTGGACAATTGCTTCAGCTTTGGAAAACTGTGAACAATTTTTTTTAGCCCTTGGCTAGTGGCAGATGCTTCATACCTAATTTAAAAGCACTTCAAGCCAATAATTTTAAGTATGGTTGAAAAGTAATCATTTAATGCCCGACTGTGGGTTGGTTCTTGGTTCTTTTATTTTTAGCCTCCTAAATCATTATATATACTTTGCTCTCTTTTTGATTTCCTTTTATATTTAAATATAATACTTTACATTGTCCAGTCAAGCATAAGATGAAGCCCTTAAAATTTTTGAAGCATTGCCACCTTCTGTGGCTTGTCAACACTGAATGGTATTGGTGTGTTTTGAAGCATATGTTTTATGGCACATATTCCTGTGCTGATTTCTTCTTTTTGATTTGCTATATCCTTTGCTTTTCTTTATATTTGGTAACCTTGAGCTATTCCAATATCACTAAATCTGGTAAATAAGTCTTTATAGAGAGACAGGCCAGTATGGAATTCTGTATAGCTGATACCAAATTTGAATGTAGTGTGCATCCTTAGAGAACTTCCATGGAATCTGTAAGATATTTACTTGGTGGAGATTTAAATGCTCAAGAGACCACAGACTGTTTTATTGAGTTATCTATGTGTTTTTTTAATTAATTATGACTCGTGCTTTCTGTTATATTATTTTTGAGTTATTTGCTGTAGACAGGGATGTCTTTTAAAATATTAGAACATATCCAGTTCTCCCAGTATAATGCATACAAAGTTCTGTTTTAATTAGAGTCTGCCTGTTGGAGGAGTGTTTAGAGTGACAAATCAACTATTCAGTCTGATCTTAACTTGACTTCCATTTCACTTCAGAATGAGGTTATTATTATAACAGCTCCTGTTAGTTTAACACCAGACATTGGAATACAGAGCAACCCAAAGTCTGGTATAAATTGCATAGTGGTCCAAATTTGATCCAAGCGACCATGGAATTTATGGGCCGAACCAGAATGATGACTTTCTGCAAGGAAATTATTTCTCCTTTTTCTCTGCATTGAGGAAATGTGATAGGTTGTGAAGAAAGCTGAAACCTTTCATATCTCTGAGTGGAGAAAATGGGTTTGCTTTCTTCTTAGTGTGTCCTTCTGTTATGCCTTCTTCATAAATGAATGTGTTGCAATGCCAACAGTTTTAAAGTGGGGGCCATGTGAGACACAGCTTGGCTCTTAATTTTGAAAAAGGAAAGCCTATAATTGGAACCAGCTGACATCTAACCCCTCTCTTTTATTCATGGGTATAATAAGCATGAAGCTGTGCCAAAATAGATGTGTTTAAACCCTACCCATGGGTGCCAATCTGTGATTTCAGCA
>NW_008649711.1:9412-16126 GCF_000695815.1 Acanthisitta chloris
TGCTCTTCTCTTTCTTTCTCTTGCTACCAGCTGAAGTGAACACCATCAATGAGAGTACTGAAATCCTTCACTTGAGCCCTGCTGTCACAACTGAGTATGTGGGTGAGAAACCAGGGAAGGCTGAGTTCTGTGACCGCTCCTGTGAAGAGCTGGGATCAATGTTCACGGAGCTCACTGGCCTGCGCATTGTGGTGAACAACTTAGCTGATAACCTCCAGAAAGTGGTAGGTACATGTAAGCTAGAGAACTGAAAGAGGTCTGCTGTGCGTCGATTAGCTCTTTCCTTCTTTTGCACCAGAGAGTTAGTAGGGATTTCTGCAGTACATATATATATACCTGTTGGTATATCTGCATGATGTAGAGATGTCCTGTTTTCATTGTGACTGATTAGGTAGTTCTTGAGATTAACACTTTAGTGAAGGCTTGATTTTCACAGACTGGGTTTAAAAAGCACACACACTTGCATTCATGTTCAGGGGAAATCAATCCTCTTCAAGGTTACTGCAGGCTTGGAAGTCGAAAGCTAACAATCCCAACTTTGCTTGTGTATTGTTAAAGCATTGTTGCCCTTATGAATATGTCAGTACATGGCTACACAGGGTATCTAAACTGTAAGTAAATGTATTTATGGATTTTCGTAGTTGAGGTATGGTAGCGATGTTTTACTGACGTCTGCCCCTCTTATTCTGAACTAATTAGTTAATTATTTCTGAAGGAATTTTATTACTATGCTATATATCTGAGGACTGAGATTTTCCCACCTAAAGGCAAGCTGTACTAGAGGTAAACAAAGCAGCTAAGAACAGATTTTCCTTAGTATTGTATGACTGTGTTTGTACCATTACCAGGAGAATTGCTATAGCGATACTTGAGAACATCTTCTTTATGTACATAAATATATAAAAATACACATTTTTAATGGAAGAATTAAATCCAGTTGTGTCTCACTTTTGTTTATGTAAAACAGTTTTCTTACAAAGTACACAATTTGTTTTCATTTACTTCATCTTCTAGTCTGAAGAGAATCAAATTATGTGGGAATTGATTGGGCCTAACAAAACAATGAAGAACCAGTCAGTTTGCTGGCAGGATGGCCGTGTCTTTGCAGATAATGAAAGCTGGATTGTAGATAGCTGCACCAAGTGCACCTGCCAGGTAAGGTTTTGGAAACATTCTTCTTCTCTGCAGTAATGGATAGTAGGTTTAATCCAACTCAGCTGTCCAGGTCAAATCATATTTACTCAGAGCTTGGCGTAGACTTACTGATATTTATAAAAGGCAGTCCCCGTGTCCATGACAGTTAGAACAGAAGAATTTCCACACATGAAATTTTCTGAGATGCCCACCTCTATTTGCCTCTGTATGCGAGCATAAGTCAGTGAGCTTATTTCTTTGCCTGTAGGATTCTAAAATTGTGTGCCACCAAATCACCTGCCCTGCTGTCTCCTGTGCTGATCCAGTATTTGTTGAAGGTGAATGCTGTCCAGTCTGCTCTCACTGTGAGTATTTAGCGGAAGAGAAGAATAATGTTTGGCAATATTTAAAAGCACTACTAGTTTGTTGGAAGGGTCAAACAAGTAAGAGGTCAAGGCATGTAAGATCAAATGTAAGACTTATATGTAAACAAAGATCATATGAAGTAACTTGGCTGCTTGAAATGACCTTCTGGAGAAGTTGGTCTTCCTTCAGTGATTATATTGGTTGCTTAGAATTAAGCTGATAACCTGCCTTGCTGTGTTGGACATGAAATGCTAAAAGCATGCTTTCTGTCAGTTGCATTTTCCAATGCTGGACATTCAGATTTTTATTCATTTGCATAGCACTGTGCACTACTGTTTGTTTTCCATGCTACTTGATCAAAACAGACTAACATAAGTTATGATGTCTTCTTATCTCCTTGTGGAGGATGTTTAAGTTACAGATCAAAAGTTTCATGCAGTTTAATGCAATATTTATTAAGTGTTCAAGTTATTTTTCCTCCCTGTTACTGTCATTCTGTTACTCTGTTTTATTTCTTCTCTGTCATATACCTTGTCTTTGGTGTACTGCTTTACTTATAAACCTGGGCAGTCTGGACAATCTGTTTCACATTTAAGACAGCATTGTAGAATGTAAACTAGACTTTGGAGTGACATTAGTTTCAAGAACTTCACTGATTAATTGACTTCTGTGTTTGTTCATTATATTTCTCTCTGTACTAGACAGGTCTGTTACAGAAGGAAATAGTTGCTTAGTTGTTCTAAACAGAAATTCATTGGAATATAGTCAGAGGGCTTTTTGCCCATTCAAAGCATAGGCCATATTCTTACAATGTGTTATTCATCATGTTCACGATTATGTTGTGTTCAGAGGTGGAGCAACATCTCATCATGCTGACCTATATTCTGAAGTCAAAGGCAGCTGGGACTTGAGTTTTTGGCTCAGTTCATTCTAGAGATAAGATATTCTTCCACCAAAGATCAGTGCCTTGCGCAAACACACTGCATGCAATTTCTTGAAGATTCAGGATTCTTATATGGACTAACCTCTAATTAGATTAAAACATAATTACCTAACTTCAGTGGCAGTTTGGGAAAGCAAAATTAGAAAAAGTGAGATCTAAATGATAAAGTACATATTCTACAGAAAAAGAGAAGTGAAAAGCTTCTGAATAGGATAATAGAGCAACTTTCAACACTAAGACCTTTTCCTTACCTTATTCTTTGCAGCTGATGACAGTGAGGAAGGTTGGTCACCGTGGTCAGACTGGACAAAGTGCTCAGTTACTTGTGGCTCAGGGACTCAGATGCGAGGAAGGTCGTGTGATGTCACCAGGAGTGCTTGTACAGGCCCACACATCCAGACAAGGATGTGCAGCTTTAAGAAATGTGACCATCGCAGTAAGTAATAAAATTTCTCCCTTTTTAAAAGCTTCTTTGAACACTTCTAAGCAAAACCAAGCTTAGTCAGGATAGTATTAACTGGAACACTCATATATGCATAATTAAAGTAACTATCGTTAGATTCTTTGTCATCTTACCCATTTCAAATACTCCTGCTTTTCCTGACAATTTAATAGGCATGTGCATTCTGGGCTCATCTCTGTTAAACAAAAAGATAGTGAGTGATCTTTAACATTATGAACTGGAGTCTATTGTTTAAATTCAGTTTGGAGCCAACAGCTCATACATGGGGCCGTGTTTAGGTCTGCCATTCATTCGCTGTTGGCCCATTCCATTAGCTTATTTATGTTTAGGAATGCATGAATCGTAGAGGACTTTTGCAAAATCAAACTGCTTTTATATTCAAGGCACCTAGAAGGATCGTACTGCAGAACTGTAATTAATGCTATTGCAGGTAGCTGCTATATCCAGGCTACTATAGTACCAAAGACAGTATCTAGCTACTGAAGCTGCTAGATGTCAAAATGTGCCATGTTAAAAAGGCTTGTTTCATTGGAACAAGTTTATTTTGAACTAAAATATCTGACATCAATGTTAGTCATGTATTGGTCATTGAAATTCTTAAGATATCTGTACTTGAATGCCTGAGCTGTCATGCTAGGCTTTGTAAGTGACAGTGGTGGGAGAGAGATGGGACATTCATCAGACGTAGTGAGAGACTCATTAGAAGGTTAACTTCACAACTGGGTATGTATTACTGCTGCAAGTGGGCTGTTTCCTTGAGTTTTTGCTCTTTTCTCTGGCAGTACGTCAAGATGGTGGCTGGAGTCACTGGTCTCCCTGGTCTTCCTGTTCAGTTACCTGTGGAGTAGGAAATATCACCCGCATCCGCCTCTGCAATTCTCCTGTTCCCCAGATGGGTGGGAAAAACTGTGTGGGAAATGGTCGTGAAACAGAAAAGTGTGAGAAGGTTCCATGTCCAGGTATGTCTGTGGTCCTGAATCAAAAGTCACACATATTCCAGCTGAATTTCTTTCCTTATTCAGATCTAAATTACAGTGAATTTCTATGACAGAAAGTAAGATTTGTAGCTTATGGGTGAAATAACACCTAACATGCTTTTAAAGTGAAGACAACAATACAATCAGAGGTTTTGTAAACCTTCCAAGTTATAATGTGGCTTTAAATATTAAGAGTTTGAGAAATTTTTATTTTAGTGATTAATCTCTGCATATCAAAAATGAACACTATCTAAAAGTAAGCTACCATTGTCCCTGCTAGGAATAGACAGACAGTCTCCCAATAGTCAGGTTTCTTTGAAAGTATGCATGCATTTTTACACATATTCAACACATTTAATTGTTATTATGATTCTTTCTGACTCATCTGCACTTGTAAACTTTTTTAGAGAACGTTCATTGCACTCGCTTTCATTTTCCTTCATATAATTAATCGTCACTCTTTTCCCTTTGTACAGCTGTCTTCATTCCCTCCTCTGTTCAGCCTTTGTACTTACAGGATATGAGCTTGAAACTGATGTCAAGCTACTAAGCCAGTAGTCCTTAAATAACTAAAACCACTTCATCTATTTTTTGATCTATTTGCACATGGGAATTTAGTGTAAGTTTATTTAGTAAGCACAATTTGTTTCTAAGATGTTCGTATTTCAAGAAAACTCAGGGTTGATTACAACAGGATCAGTGGAATTGTACCAATATAAAATGTGCAGAAGAATCATTGAAATAACTTTTTTATACTGAGGCAGTACTATTGAAGATACACTGTTGAACGTATTATAAAACAAGAATAATAGTTACAGCCTTACAGGGCAAAAAAAAAGCCACAGAACTCCTGTTTGGCTTGGCAGAAGTTTGTATCCTGTGGTCACACCTTGCTTTCTGTACAAAGTGAAAGCTTAGTAGGGAGCTTTGAAGGCACTGTACTTATTCTGATCAGCTTAAATGGAAATACACCATGCCAGTGGGCACGGCATGCTGTTTTGAATTATTGGCCAAAAAATGCCTATAAAGCGGTTGGGTATTTTTTATTTGTTTGTTTGTTTCTGAAATTTTGCTATGTCAGTGCAAAGCTTTGCCAGCATCTTTCTGTGTGCGTAGTAAGAAACTGTCTCCAGCGAGGGATCTGGTTGTTGTCATTGGCACCAAGTGTCGCCCCCAGTATATTGCCTGTGATGCTCTTCTTTTCTGCGTATCTTAGTGAATGGCCAGTGGGGTCCTTGGTCTCCATGGTCTACCTGCACTGTTACCTGTGGAGGAGGAATTCGTGAGAGGTCTCGCCTCTGTAACAGTCCAGAGCCACAGTATGGAGGAAAACCATGTGTGGGAGATACCAAGCAACATGATATGTGCAATAAGAAGGATTGCCCAATTGGTTGGTATTTAGCCATTCTCTGTTCAGTATGAGTAATTATTATTGCTGTTTTTTCTTTAATGAGTAATTATGAATTGACACTGCAGAAATCTGCTAGTTATATGTTTGTTTCAGTAGAGGACACAACTATTTTGGGTGTTGTTCAAAAAATTTATGTATTAATACTGACTCTTCCTGAAAAAGTATGCATTTCTTAAATAGGGATTCAGTATGCTGTAATCTATTCAACTGCATGTAACAATCTCTAGTCTTTTCATATTAAATCAATATTATATTAAATGCCCTTTAATAACACTACTTCTAAGGGATTTTATGAGTTCGTGGCATCAGATGTGATTTAAGCTAATGAACAGAGAATACATGTCTCTTAATTCCTGAAAAAGTATGCATTTCTTAAATAGGGATTCAGTATGCTGTAATCTATTCAACTGCATGTAACAATCTCTAGTCTTTTCATATTAAATCAATATTATATTAAATGCCCTTTAATAACACTACTTCTAAGGGATTTTATGAGTTCGTGGCATCAGATGTGATTTAAGCTAATGAACAGAGAATACATGTCTCTTAATTTTTACATGCCTTTTACTTAATTAATTACACTTTTGTATGTCTTTGCCAGATGGGTGTTTGTCAAATCCTTGCTTTCCTGGAGCAGAATGCAACAGCTACCCAGATGGATCTTGGTCATGTGGGCCATGCCCTGCAGGATACCTTGGCAATGGTACTGTCTGTGAGGATCTTGATGAGGTATTGACTTTGTTTCGATTAACATCAGGAAATCACTGTGAAATTTTCATTATTTGGGAATTACACAACCATCTAATTGGTTTCTTCTTTCTTTCTTTCTTTACCTGCAGTGTATAGCTGTGTCAGATGTTTGCTTTAAAGTGAATCAGGTCCATCGCTGTGTGAACACAAATCCGGGTTTCCACTGCTTGCCATGTCCTCCACGCTATAAAGGAAGTCAGCCCTACGGAGTAGGGCTGGAAGTTGCAAAGACAGAGAAGCAAGTAAGAGGTGTTTGAAGAGAATTTGATGGCTTTAAAACTGAGTAATTCTCACCTGAAAATTATCTCAAAAGCATATAATAAACTTGGGTACCAAACAAAACTAACCTGAGATAGGTAGCTGCTGTTCTAGAGTATTTTTGGTTTGAGTAACAAAACACTGAATTTGGGGTTGGCTTTTTCAAGGGTTTCATTTTCTCTAGGTATCTGTACAGTTGCATCAAATCAGTCTAAAATTTCATGAACAAGTATATTCTTGCTTTGCCCTCCTTTCTCTGAGGTGTGTATACCTACTCTGGAGATTGGAAACTGAATAAGGATTGTTTTCTTCATAAGTATAATGCTGTTTATGTCAGTGTCATCAGGCTTATGTCTGAAGTTCTCATGCCCTAAATACCATTGGGCCAAAACCAAATCACTGGTGAAGGACA
>NW_008649711.1:16140-53126 GCF_000695815.1 Acanthisitta chloris
ACAGTTTGATAGGCAAGACCAAAACGTTAAAACAGGTGGCATGGCATGCCTTCTCTTTGTTGCTGTTGCATCAATCTGTGGTTGGCTCAATGTGTGAAGTCTCTATGTGAAACATCTGTGTAAGATTCTCAGATACTGTCAATGCAAATAAGCACAGTGATAAGAAAAAGCTAACAAAAAACTTACTTGAGGGGAAAACAACAATTCATTAGGGTCTCTTTGATTTAAGAAAATAAGATAGTCCTTGCATACTGTCAGGCAGAACACTAAAGGAAAGAGGTGAGTACAGTCTGCTTTCTGTTGCAGTCAATTTCTGGGGATTAATGACATCTGGAAGAAGGCAGATAGAGTTCTGAAAATGTTAATCAATTTAATTGCTTTTTGAATAATGTCCAATTTTTCCTGTGTTTTTTTTAATTATTTTTGTTGTACACATTTGCTGGAGTTGTGAACTGACAGAGCAGTATGATTGACTAACCACAATTAAAACAAAGTTCCTGTCTTCAGGCCCTTAAATAACCAGCCTGATTTTGACAAAGTTAAGGAACACGCAGCTGGCTGTGAATATCATCAGATTTCAGTGAGTACGCTCTGTCTATTATAGGTCTGTGAACCTGAGAATCCATGCAAGGACAAGACACACAGCTGCCATAAGTCTGCAGAGTGCATCTATCTGGGCCATTTCAGTGATCCAATGTACAAATGTGAATGCAGGACAGGTTATGCTGGTGATGGACGCATCTGTGGCGAGGATTCGGATTTGGATGGCTGGCCTAATAATAATTTGGTCTGTGCTGCTAATGCAACATACCATTGCGTGAAGGTAAGGAAAAAAGGTTAATAAAAATGCCATGCAATAACAAAACTCTATCTTTTTCCTAAGTAGCTGGGAGTAATCCTATAAATCATGAAACTCGTGGTTGCTTTCATTAAGCTTTGTTTGTTGCAGCATGCTCATTTTCTATGAGATGCTGTGAAATGTATATTCACTTAACATTGGATCCAGAAAGGGACTGTCAAAATTAAATCTGGAGTTCTCTGCCCTGGATTTCTTCATATTCGGAATACATGAAAGATTGGGAAGCTTGTGAATAGTTAGCCCACTGAGCAGGAGCAGCCTAGAGCATGGGTGTGGAGTGCACAGCTAGTGAGAACTAAACAGGAATCTCTGGGTCCAGGTGAGTGTGAAATTGTACCTGCAAGGCTTGTAACAAGACACTGACAGGCACATAAGAGCTACAGTTCTAAATCCATTCTTGACCTACTGCTTCCTTTAAAGTGTTAAGAAGACCAAACTGTGAAAAGTGGATTCAGAGCCTGAGATAATTTTTGGCAATAGGAGCCTAAGAGAGGAATGAATATGAGTAATTAGACAGAGTAGTTTTCCTTACTGTAGAAGCTCAGAGGTAGACTGGGAGATTGAGCCTCTGTCACCCTTCAGAGGTCTGAGGTCCCAGCTCTCACCTTCACAAGGGAAACGACCTGCTTGCCACCACTGGGTCTAGACCTGGCAGGGGACTGTTGTTTGCTCTTGCTGCTGCAACTGTGCTGTTGTAGTGAAAAGTGAAACATTACTACACCAAGGAGAAAATAAGCATCAGGGAGCCTAAAAAATGGTGACATGTAGGTTTAGCAGTGAGTGCTCACCGTGGTATGTTCCCTGTGATCTGCTTCTGTGCTCCTCTGAGGCACACAATAAGTACTCATTGGCTTCATGGCTTGAGGTTCCTTCCAGTGGGAGTTGCTCAGAAATGGTGAGCCTGCTTGGATGTCTCATCCTGATCTAGTTACACTACTGTGTGAAACTAGGCTGAAAGTTGTTCCAGGTTCACCAGTTTAACAATGGCCCAAATAGCTGAGGGGTGAAGGCACCCCCTGACAAGTAATTCCTTGGATCCCAGCTCTGAGTGGTGTCCTCACTGATGGTGGAATGACAGGGATGACATAGAGGGGCAGCAAGTTGAGCAACTCAGCTGGAGGAGTTTTATCTGGGCAGAAGGCATATGCAAATATTCAGTTTTAAATACCTACCTATGGGACTACTGACAACACTGGATTCCCTGCATATGTTCACTAGGGCAGGTGCTCAAGTATTTTGCTGAATCAGTTGTGGCTACAAGGGCAATCTTTCCTCTTCTGAGGTTTTTAGAGGTGCTTTTTCCCCAGACCTGAAACATTTTAGTTTCTCTTCTATGTTAGTGATCTACCTCTAAGCCTTCATGAAGTTCTAGCACAATAACTTCCGCTTAAAAAATGCGTAAATGAATGCAAAAATGACTGAATTGTAGACCACTACAGTGGGTAAAACACATACAGATCAAGAGACTAGGAAAGTTTGAAATCAGTCTGAGAGAACAGGAAATCAATCATGTGTAATCCACTTGAAACTGTGAATCTGGACTCTGTCAGCAGGTGTTTTAGACATTGACAGAGATTTGAGCCTCAAATGTTGGTCTTCCTCACCATAGCTGATGTCTGTTCATTGTAGATTCAGCTAATTCAGCTATAGCAGTTTGTAAATAATTTTTTTTCTATTCCTGTCATAGAATCTGCAACATGTTGACTCATGATGTAGCACAAATTATAAGTTTTTGTTAAAACCAATATGCTGAACCCATTCCAAAAAAAACCCGACACATTTCCAAGGGTTAATTCGTATTTTCTTTAATATATTTGTTGCATAGACATGAGTACTTCATTTAAGGGGACTCCTCCACTCCACAAAAAATCCCTTGAAAATACCACGTTTTCAGGTCCTTATATTCATCATAAAGTATCCTAATTGAGTAATCTGATTTTTAAAAAGCTTCTTTCCTTGAGCCGATAATGGTTAAAATTAACTTACTGTCTTGACAAATTTCTTCCATTGTTTCAAAATTTTTTGTATCACTGGTGACCACTGTTGAGCTGGACAGTCAAGGCTATTCACAGGTATTTGGTAAAAAATTTTGGGGTTTAATATTTATCACAAATTTTCCAGTTCTTTATCTTAAATTATCTGTACTATGAGAACCACTAAGATTGAAAACAGAACTAACTATAATAATAATGATTTTTTGAAGTACATGTAACAAAGAAGGTATTTCTGTCTAATATGGGCAGTTTCCATTTTGGACTGAGATAGATATGGAATGTGAGTAAAATTGAGAATAACCAAGTGTGTTTTCATAGACAAATTTTTCATAGCCAGTGGTAGAATTGCAATCCATTTTAGCCAATTTTAGAAAGAAATACATGTTGAAAGTTTGCCAAGCTATTTTAATTATTTTTTTTCAGTGTAACCTAAGACTTGCTCATTTAACATAATCATTCTTTTCAAAGCTGTGATACAAAATAGAGATACATTTGTGGGTTTTTTTTCAAAGCCATGTGAGTTCAAAGGTACTGCTTCACAGAACAGTATAAAGATACTTTTTTCAAATCCCTTTCTTATGGTGTTCCCCTTCGTTGCTGTGTACTGCTTCATTCCAGTAACTTTCTAAATGAACAGCTCTTTCTGAAGGCGTTCTCCTGGCTTGTATCTATATTCTTCTGGTAACCCAAACCTGGTCATTTTTTATGTAATCTTCAAACATACTTCATGAATTGGCTATAAAAAGTTGATGTAAGAGTGCATGTCTGTGCATGTAGTGTGTTTGTTCTCTGCTAGTTTCATCTAAAGTTTACTAGAAACATCACTTTAATAGGAGCTGGGAAATAGAATGATTTACAGATGCATTTCATTTACTTTACAATATCAAAGCAGTAAATGAATTATTTTTGGCAGCAAACAAACAGGCATTTTAAAAAGTATTTCTGACTGATTGCTCTTGTTTTATAGTCTCTGGTGTACCATATCTACTCTTCTCCCCAAGCAAGTTATTCTGACATAATGTAAACATAATGTATTGATTATTTCTTTTGGCCAGGATAACTGCCCCCTTCTGCCTAACTCTGGCCAAGAAGACTTTGATAAAGATGGCAAAGGAGATGCCTGTGATGAGGATGATGACAATGACGGTGTTGAAGATGATAAAGTAAGATGCATGTCTGTCTGCAGTACCTTTGACCTAAACATCTGGTTTTAATGAAGACCATTACAATAGGTGTGAAATTCATTGTTCAGAGCTTTAGCTGGGTTATTCTGCACTGCCTTCCCTGAATGACATCTAGTGCACAGTAAAACTGTGTTGGATCAAAGGAGGGTACACTGTGCAGAGCAAAACGTCTTGGGGAATCTGGGGCTGAATTATGTTTTCTGTAAAAGTTTTGAGTTATGTGCATGAAAAGTAGTTTAATGGAAAATGCGGTCTTGAATGAAAAGAAGTGGTCTTAGATTATTTATGTTGTAATGAGAGAATGAGGGATCTATTGTATTTGAAAATATGGTAAATAGTATATATGAGGTATGTTAGAAACAAGTTATGATGAATAGAAATAACAGCTATAAACACAGCATCAAGGGGAAATGGCTGGAGGAAAATACCTAGCCTGGTTCATACTTTCCTTCAGGTCTGCCCAGAAGACTGCAATTCATTTACCTGCAGAGCCTAAAGAAGTTAACCTGTTAGTCTAAAACGGTTGTCCTTGTGCATTCAGCAAAAAGACAGAGGCATTTCCAGAGTGGACTTCACCTTGATTTTTCTGAATATATTCAGGATGAGTGAATTTGTTTTAGAATTTTACTGTTCCTCTTTGTTCCCTTCAGAGGGAGCCTAGATGCTCTAGGGCTACAGATAGTTAAAGATGGATTAGATCTGTGTTCACAGGGTCTCTTTTGGAATATTAAAAAACCCCCTAAGAATAATTTGATAAAATAATATGATTTAGTATGTGTTTTGGTTTTTTTAAATTGTTGCCAGAAGTTGTTTTCTGAGCAGTATAAAATTTTGCCTTGACTTTGACCTTTGTCCAAGTTGAACAGGAAGAGTTACCACTTCATAGTATGCTCTCATGAGTTGTAATTTATATTGTGAAATCTTCTATTTATTCTTACTAGGATAATTGCCCTCTTCTGTTCAACCCTCGTCAGTTTGATTATGACAAGGATGAAGTTGGTGACCGATGTGATAATTGCCCCTATGTGCACAACCCTGCTCAGATTGACACCGACAATAATGGGGAGGGTGACTCGTGTGCTGTGGATATTGACGGAGATGGTATGCTTTCAGTTTTGAAAATTAAGTGCTGTTCCACAAGCACACTTTGCTTTATATCTAGTGATGGACTGCCCACTTTCATAGTTGAAATAAAATTGAGTCTAGCAGCTCAGAAAAGCAGAAGGAGGAGAAAAGTGAGGTTCATCTGTCATGTGTAGTATAGTTGCCTATATAGTCCCTAAATGACTACAATGGGTATTATTGAAGAAGAAATTGCAGCAAGTCTTTTATCACTGTAATGTTTAAAAAAATAAATCTTTCCTTCATCTGTGTTCCAAGGTAATCAGAGTCTAATGTAACACTTCTGTTGACTTTTCCTTTTCCTTTTAGGGCGGGAAAAGAACATCAGAACATTCATGCAGTTAAGCCAATATCTGTAGGAAAGTAATCTGCTTTCCTATGAATGTATGCAAAGCCCACAGTAATCCAAATACACATTTTTTGTCTCTTAAAATATTGTTAAAGGTGTTTATTTCATCTACCAGTACATGCCTATGTGACCCCAATTTGAACATAATTAAGAATGGGGAAAGGCACTTAAATATCTTTCAAAAATCAGCCTTTCGAATGTATGAGAATCCAGAAGTACTAGAAGTTGAAGAAACATAATTTTGGATTTCCTTCAGTAATGTTTTAAACTTTTGGATGCTTCTCTGACTTCAACTTCTGAACATTTTGAAGCAGTCTCATCCTTCTTCTGATCATCAGGTTCTTAATAGTACTCTTGGTAGTCCTGCATTTGAAAAAAAAATCAGTGTTATTGTCCAGGGGCCATATAATGTAGTAAAGGGTCCTTATATCTTTTCCAGACAGATATGCCAACATGTGTTTATTTCTTTTCATCTTGTTATAATTTTGAAGGAGATTGTTGATTGTAGAATAAAGTTTCCTGAGGAGGAACAGTTTCTTTTGAAAGTCTGGCGTGCTATACAATAAATGATGCACATGCTGTGGTAAAATGAAATTATTTAATTCTGAGGCAGCTGAACATTAATACAGTTGTTTATATACAAAACTTCAGAAATTCTTACCTGCTATAGCTGTGCCTTCTATGCCATTTCTTAGAGTGAGGGAAGAAAATCCAAAACAAATGATTTAAAAAGAAAAATACCCCACCTCTTTATTTGTTACTCTATGAAAAATGGGCTAAATTCTCAAGTCATAATCAGCTGTTACTCTAGGAAAATTCCTTAGAAAAATACATATATAAGACTTTATTATAGCAAGAAAAATGGAATTGATACCGTAATTTTTCTTTCTAATATTATTTCATATTGTAGCAATGATGTAACAATCAGAAAGCCTATGAACCCCTTAAGAGCCATGCTTCTTTCCTGGTGACTCCTACAGTCCGTGGCTGTTTGTGTTGGATGCTACATGTTTCTGATTTCTCCAATCTTTTGTTGTTTGTTTTTCCTCACAGACATTTTTAATGAACGAGATAATTGTCCTTACGTCTATAACACAGACCAGAGTGATACAGATGGTGATGGAGTTGGTGATCAGTGTGATAATTGTCCATTGATGCACAATCCAGATCAGGTAAATGACAAAAATAGTTTCCCTAATGGGAACATCAGAACAGGGGCAGAGAAAAGAGCAGAGGAATTGCTATCAGTCCCTGTTTACTGGACAGGCGAAGAGTTGGTTCTATATTGCTTACTTTCACATCTCAGGTTGTCAGATCGCTTTGTATCAGATGAAAGGAAAGGAAGTAGAGTGATTATGCCTTTATTCAGTCTGCAAGGCTTTGGTCAACTGTTTTCTCCCCCCTCTGCAAGTGAGTACAACTTCAGGGCTGCATTTGTCATGCCTAAGCTTGTTGGTCCATGTGCAGATAACTAACATCACATACATGGAAGCAATCAGAAAATGTGCTGTCCAGACTGACACTCCCCTGTGATCTCTAGAATGACAGCAATGAAGATTGTGACCAAAGCTCTGCCCTGGAAATGTCTTGGAGACCAGACCTTACTCATTGATAGGAAAATAAGTAGCCATACTAGTTTGAAGTTATGTTTGCGGTTTAAGCATGGTTGTCATCATGGTATCACTTGTCTCCAGAGAGGTCCTTGAAGAGAAGTATTGAGCAGTTAAGTACCAGGCTGTACTTTTGTGTTTAGTAAAAATAATAGAATTGCTCTTTGCAATTTTTTTGGGGTAGACTGATGCAGATAATGACCTTGTTGGTGATCAGTGTGACAACAATGAGGACATAGATGAAGATGGCCACCAGAACAACCAGGATAACTGCCCCTACATTCCAAATGCTAACCAGGCTGACCATGATCAAGATGGTAAAGGAGATGCCTGTGATCCTGATGATGACAATGATGGTGTCCCAGATGACAGGGACAACTGTCGCCTCAGATACAACCCTGAGCAGGAGGATTCAGATGGTAAGAACAAGGTTATATGAATTTCATTTAGTTCTTATATTCCCAGTTGACTCTGATTCTGTGAGGGATCTGCTGCTCCTGCTGGATACATGCAAATCAACGAGGCCTGATGGGATTCATCCTAGACCACTTAAGGAGTTGGCTGATGTCATTGTGAGGCCTCTCAATGATTTTTCAACAGGCAAGGCATTACCAACTGGTTGAGGAAAGTGATTGTCCTGCTCTGCTCTGTGCTGGTGCAGTCTCACCTCGAGTACTGTGTGTAGTTTTAGGCACCGCAATATGACAAGGATATAAATCTATTAGAGAGCATCCAGGGGCGTGCTAGAAAGACTGTGAAGGGTCTTGAGGGGAAGGCATATGAGGATCAGCTGAGGTCACTTGGTCTGCTCAGCCTGGAGTAGAGGAGGCTGAGGGGAGACCTCATCGCTGTATACAGCTTCCTCATGAAAGGAAGTGAAGGGGTAGGCACTGTCCTCTTCTTTCGGGCAACCAGTGACAGGATCCGAGGGAATGGTCTGACGTTGTGTCAGGGGAGGTTTAGGCCGGATATTAGAAAATGGTTCTTCACCCAGAAGGTGGTCAGGGATTAGAACAGCTCCCCAGAGAAGTTGTCACAGCACCAAGCCTGACAGAGTGCTCTCAGGAACATGTGATTATCAGAGACGTCCTGTGCAGGGCCAGGAGTTGGACTAGATGATCCTCAAGGGTCTCTTCCAACTGTGATTATTCTGTGGTTCTGACATTCTTAGCATCCAATTTCAATCTTGGACTATTAATATCTGATGAAGAGAAATGCTTCAGTTCAAACAGCTGCTTTTGACATTTGAAACACCATGGGCTTCAGTGAAACGGAACTGGCCAGTTTGCTCCAGGATTAGAGCATTAGGAAATGTCTTTGAATTGAGCTCAAATATGCACATACTTTAACAAATGTAAAAAGAAAAAAGCAGGTTTTTTAAAATATTCTTATTTTCACTTTTAATTGAAATATTAAAAATCTTGGAAAATATTTCGAAGAGTTTGAATTCAGATGTCTTAAAAAATGAAAAATGAGCTGCTTTGCTTTCAAAGCAGGTTATAGTCTGAAAATTAAAATGGAAAATAATATGATTTACTGTTCTGTTTTATTTTAAAAGCAGACTATTTCTCCAGGATTTTTAAGTCCAAAATTCTTGTTAATTTTTAACTACTTTTGTAGAAACATTTCAAATTTTCTTCACAGGTAGCTTTAAATATGTTGTGATGATGTACATCTCACAGTTTAAAAAGTGGATATGCAACTGTTCTGCTTTCCAATTCTGTGGTAAAAGTTTGCTGATCACTCTCAAACAGTCCTTCTCCATGCTTGGCATTACTTAAATAATGAAATACTGACAGTTTCACAATCATTAATTTGGTTTAGAAAACAGTAATGATCCTTTGAAAACCACCAAATATGTTTACAAGTAATGGCCCTTGCAATAAATACACGTGAGCAATTTCTGTTCCAAGTTATACAACTTGCTGGAGTTATGCTGTGAAATTGAAAGCAGAATTTAGTATCTACACAATATAGTTTTATGTCCATTTAGAAAGATAAAATGCTGAGCCCTGACTGATTTTCCTGGTAAGGCAACTGCTGGTAGTAGGAATTTTACGGTTGGTAATCAGTAGTAGTTCTTAAATTACTTAACCTTTCAATCCGATTATATATTTGGAATATCTTTCTGCTTGTCAATCTCTGGAATATCTCCTTAATTTCATAAATAATCCAGAATAAGGGTGACCTCAAATTGAGATAATTTGTTATAATTGTCTGTCTCCTGGATCTTGTGAGAGAGACTAGGCTTATGTATGCAGTAATGATTCACAAAAAGCAGATATTTAAACAGTTTAACCACTTTGTCACTGTCATTAGAGACAGGTCCAACAGAAATCTTGGAAAAGAGATAAAGTAAAAAATTGCTCCCACGCTCTTGAAGATGTGAGCTGTAGCATATAAAGATGAGGCCCTGGAGAGAGCTGTTGGATGTGACTGGGTAAACAAGCACTTTCTAACTTTCCTTGACAGGGAATCAATGTTGTCAGCAGCAGCTCAGTACCAAATGAGCGTCAGCTGGACTTCCAGGGAATAATAAGATTCTTCTGTGAATTACCTCTTTTATTTGGCAAAGGAAATAAAATAGGAAATTCATTCCCTCTTCTCCAATAAGTACTAAGACAAACAGGTGGAGGAGCACACAGCTGGTCAGGATTTGGAGTTCTCCATGGCAGATATCCAGGGTGGAAAATGGGACCATTTTACCACGTCTCTGAACTGCAGAAAGTCTTAGAGATATTAGATGCTTCAGCTTTATTGAACTACTCTTTTCTTTTTGGCAGTTGCCTAAAACTCATTCTGCTCTCTCTCTGAAAGCTTCATACTTGGGTAATGCTCTGTTGGTTAGTCATGGTGATGTAGCTTTCAATTTTTTTGTAGGCCAATATTGAATGAACTGGATCATTGCTATTTCCCATTGTGTTAATTCCTATGTTCTTAGAACAGTGACAAACACTGGAGGAAAAAAAAAAGGAAAAAAGTAGATGCTCAGCTACATGTGGATAGAAACAAAGTAGCTGACAGTTCTAGTTTTACACTAGTACCCAGTGTAATATCCAGTGTTTTCTGTTGTAAAAGTCTGAGCCATTTGCGAATTTGTTTCTATACTTGTCTAGCCAGGTTTTTCTGTCTTATTTCCAAATCTTTGTACTATTGAATGCCATGAAATAACAGTGGCAATGGCAGTGAGGTATTTTTTCTAGATACTTCCTTTTACCACCTGCTATTTGAAGCAAGTCACATCTCCTGCTTTCCATCAACATTATGGGTAAATTAAGATAGGAAACAATTTTTAGGATTTTTTAAATATGGAGTGTAGTGAAAGTGTTGAGCAGAAGCACAACTGTAGCTGAGCTGTATTCAATTCATATATTCAATTTAATTCCAATATTCAATTGCAATTCATATAACAAAATTTAATGTTTTCATTCCTCCAAGGCCAGTGCTGTAGGATACAGTGCTATGTTCCTTTCTTGTACATTTTTCTGAAGTGTTACATTTTTTATAAATCAAATTGTTCAGCCTACAAGTGAAGGAGAGACTAAGCATCTATTCATGTTTTACTGCAACACTCTCCCACTGTCTTTTGACATAGAGGTGGCACTTCTGCGATTTGAAGCATCTGAATCTGCATGGATTGTTGCAGAAAGAATCTTGAGGCCGTGATAAGAGTCTGAAAAAAGTTTAAAATATTCAACAATATATAAAGATTTAGTAATGCATGTGAAGATTAAGATTTTGATGCTATTGTTTGAATTCATTTGCACAGTACATATAAAAGTGTGGTTTTGTATCCACATCAGGGACAAACCAAACTGAAAATGAATGAAGCGTTACTGAATTACATCGACATTGCAAACTTCCAACTTTTCCCACCCTTATTCTGAAGTGGTGTATGGGTTGGGGCTGGATAAATTGCTAACAATTGCATTTGCTTACTCACATTGCTTATAGGTGATGGCAGAGGTGATATTTGCAAGGATGACTTTGACAATGACAACGTCCCAGATATTTATGATGTATGCCCTGAAAACAATGCCATCAGTGAAACTGATTTCAGAAAGTTCCAGATGGTCCCCCTGGACCCCAAGGGAACAGCTCAGATTGATCCCAACTGGGTTATTCGCCACCAAGGAAAGGAACTCGTGCAGACTGCCAACTCTGATCCTGGAATAGCTGTAGGTGAGTATCAAATGTTAGCCATAACCTTTGGAAAAGTAACAGTGATCCTGTGATAAGGAAAGGGAAAAAAAGGTAGATAAATGCACCTTTTTGGTGCTGCAAACTTTGGACTAACCACGGGGACAGTGTGTATGCTCAAAGTAAAAACCGCTCTATGCTGTTTGTGTTTGTTGTCCATTCATCTCATTGCTGACTGTAACATACATAAAATACATGGTTGAAAAAATATGTATCAGTATAATGCCTGCTGTTTTCAATGCCCCTTGTAAACAACTTATTTCTCTCCAGAACCTCCATGTAATAGGTAGGCAACCTCCTCTTCTACAGATAAGGAAACTGGGAAAGACCATTTATGACTCCTGCCAAAATTCAGGATGGAGCTGGGACTCTTGGGTGTGGACGACTGGACCCAGCATTGTAACTCAATGATTTGTCTCGTTTGTCCTCTCCTAGGCTATGATGAGTTCAGCTCTGTTGACTTCAGTGGGACATTCTATGTTAACACAGACCGCGATGATGACTATGCTGGCTTTGTGTTTGGCTACCAGTCCAGCAGTCGGTTTTATGTTCTGATGTGGAAGCAGGTCACTCAGACCTACTGGGAGGACAAACCCACCAGGGCTTATGGTTATTCTGGTGTATCACTCAAAGTAGTGAATTCAACAACTGGTACTGGTGAACATTTGAGAAATGCTCTCTGGCACACTGGAAACACCCCTGGACAGGTGAGAGATTTAAAACTTCAGGCCCAACAGTGCATGACTAATATTTTAAAAATAAGGAAGATGTCTCAGAATGAATGTCCTTTCACACCACAATTTTTGCAGATGTTTATCAGCTTGTCTTCAATTCCCATATTACTAGTGTCAATAATAACATTTAAGTTGTTGTTCAAAGAAAATTACATACATAAAAGGGAAGATGAGGTGTGGTCAAAAGGAAAAGGAGTGAGAGATCTCCGTTATCCACAAATTCTTTGTGATCTCTGTATTGGCACTTGCTTCTTTGGTGTTCCAGCTTGTTTCAATTATACATGGTTGAGAGTACAGTAACCAGTGACAGACAAAGAGAAAAGAAATTAAAGAGGAAAAACTACTGCTGTTCCAAATAGGGTCCAGTCATAGAAGGAACTTGGGCCTTTTGGAAATTAAGTCAGTGGGGCTTCCCATATGGATAGGAACTGATAGGACCGTGACTGAGTGTGAGAATTTTCAAGGAGCAGGCCACATGCAGTAACATCTGTGCAAGCTGCAGTCCCTCCTCACTGGAGGCACTTTTACAGATAGGAAAAGTAGCATTGACTCTGTCAGCATGGGTGTGTAAGTGCAAACCTGAAGGACTTAAGGAAGTCAGATTCAACGCTGTAATGGTCTTCAGTGACTCTGGCTATGAAACTGCAGATGAGTAATTGATCAACAGTTTAAGACAGAAATATTCATTACTCTCACCCTATAAAAGAAGTCTTCTGATCATACCACCAAATGTTAAACTCTATTTTCAGTTTTCATGCTCTGCAGAAAATAAGCTTTGTATTCATGTACAGTTACTATAGTGGACATACAGTTACTGTAGCACGGTCTGTTTCTAATAAGGCATTTATATCCTATCATAGGTGCGTACTTTGTGGCACGATCCCAAGAACATTGGCTGGAAAGATTACACTGCTTACAGGTGGCATTTGATTCATAGGCCTAAAACAGGATTAATAAAGTAAGATATATTTCTGCACCTTTATATTTTGTAGTAGCAAACCTTTTATCTCTGATGATACAAAAGCTATGTTACCAGTTTCTTTGTTAGTCGTGATGATTACAATACTTGTGTGACAGTTTGTTTCAATATTTGGGGGAAATTTTCTTATCTCCAGAATAAGGTTTTTTCCTTTTCAGATGTATTTAATTTATTCTGGATGGTTCAATATTTACATCAGCTAAATACTCTTAAATTACAGGGGAAAAAAAAAATCTTTCTCAATAGCTTTTTTGCAAAGAGACCAAAGATTCCTGAGCAAAACTCAAAGCAAGATGAGAACATGAGATTCCTCCCCAGCCTCTGGAATTTCAGTGAATGAAATTAATTAGAAACATCAGCATTGCCACAGGGAAGTAGGCCAACGGCCTGTCTACTTCAGCATCCTGTCTCCCATAGTGGCTTATACAAGATACTGCAGAAGTAGCTATGAGCACATCTGTAATGCACACATCAAGGAGCTATGGCATATAACTTTCCTTAGAGCCCAGCTGTTCATCTGATGTTCCAAAGATTGAGCATTAACTCTGCATGTCAATTTTATCTTCTGCTAACTACTGGAACCATAAAGGACATTTTTCATGGGGCAGAATCAGACCTTACCTCTAAAGGTCTTGTTCGTGCTTATGAGCGGGAGATTTTGATTTGTCTGTGAAAGAAAAGGGTAGACAAATTTGGGTAGACTATGTTATCTGTTTCTTGGAAAGGGGAGAGTTTCTTTATGCATCAGAGTATTGCAGTGTAAATCATTGACTGATACAGCTCCAAAGGAAACTTGATTTTTTTCATTCATGTTGCTGTTACCTGTAACATTTTTTGCAGAATCTATGTAGTGTCAGACAAAGTGTTTCAACTGGTATCTCATTAGATTACAAGAGCATGACAAATTCTGTGGTCCATGGCATTAAATTCCTTCAGTCAGGGTGTTTTTATAGCAAATAAATGAATTATTTTGTTAATGTAGTCCTGAAACAATTTTATTTTTACAGAAATACCAATTTCATATGAACATGATTAGAGCTATGTAATTTATTATTTTTTTTTGTGGGATAAATAATGTATTAAACACTTCCCATATGCTTTGGGTTCTTGATATTTTGGGAATTATATTAGAGTTACACAAGCAGGAAAACCTGTTACTCTTTTTGCTGTTGTTACCACCATCAATTAAACACTGTTTTCAGGGAGCAGTTTCATAAATGTCTTTGCACACCTTTCCAAAAATAAAACACTCCAAGGTAGAGCACGTTCTGGGCACACATTTCTGCCTAAGCAGAAATCTGTCCCTAACCTCTGAGTTACAGGACGTTGCTCAAGTGTTTTCATCCCCATGTGAAGTCATCCTGCTGTGTATAACTCATGTATTGTGAGTTGAAGCAGGATCATAATCCCTCCCTTCAGAGACTGCTCTGCTTAACAGACTATAGAATCATTTCTCATTTAGCCCAAGAAACTGAGAGCCTAAGAACCTTGGTTATCTCAAGGTCTCCCATGAGAAGTGTAGAATCCAGATTCAAGGAAATGCAGTCTTTTGGCTCCAGGGTGGATGCCTGAAATGCTACAAAAAAAAAAAAAAAAAAGTCAAGTTCTGCTTCTTTTCCAGTTCATTATTAGTCTAGCTGTTTGTGTCCAAATTTTTCCTTTCATTAAGCTCTTAAAATGTCTGAAATTGAGATTCAGCATGTCTCAAATTAATGTTTTGTTAGACTCTGAAGGGATGATTCTTCCAATTTCAGATGTTGACCCTTGCACCTAAAGATAAATAAGTCAGCTGTTCACACAGCTGTAAAGACAGCTTTGCTCAGTGATGTGACAAGGTCGTGCGCTAACCTCAGAGTTCACATGGTCAGGGGCTTATCAATGAATGCTAGTACATCACATAGTTCATTCCAGGAGACATGACTGTTCTAAATAAAGAACTGGGAAATCTTTCACAGATGGTGTGCATAAAATTACTTATGGAGCAGCCCCATTACTTCTGATTAATGTGTTATGGCTCCCAGCCAGGTGGGCGTGAGATAGAGATGAGAAGTGATCCCTACAATGAAGTTGGGTTTTCTGGTGCCTTGTTAAAATTGATTCTGTTCCAGTTCTTAAGAACTGTTAGCAGCTCTTACACTGTACACTGCATTATCCTCCTTGTCTAATTTAAATTACATTCTACTTTACAGAGTTTTAGTGTATGAAGGGAAACAAGTCATGGTGGATTCTGGACCGATTTATGATACAACCTTTGCTGGAGGACGATTAGGTCTTTTTGTCTTCTCTCAAGAGATGGTCTATTTCTCTGACCTCAAATATGAATGCAGAGGTTAGTTACAGAAGATGTCTGGAAAATGCTGAAGCCTTTGATCACTTGTGGAACAAACACAAAATGTGGAAATGAAAAGTATCCTCTAGTTACTGAAGGCAATCTGTAATATAATAACATGGCGTAAACCTTGTTTTGTTGAGATGCCATGAATACCCTTTGCCCCTACAGTAATCTCAATTTGAATAATAAAACCCAGATGTTTAATACTACCCACCTGGAAAAAATGATGTGGAAATCTCTGAGAGAAATACACCCTTAGAATTCTCTCTGTATATCCACTGTCCTTTGTAGGCTATTTCAATTTGTCCTGCAGGCAGAGAGCTACTTCTGAATCATCCCTCTTTCAACAGGCATGAAGGAGAGAACAGATATCTTTAATGAGCATGTCTGTCTATAGTGCCCTGTCTGAAGTGTTTTCAATTACAGAAAATGCTTGTCCAGGTTTTCTTATATATGATTTTGTATATTCAGTTAGATACATAGCTGCACATACATGTGTGTGTCTCATTCTCTCTATATAAAGACATATGTATTCTTATATAAATGTCCTCCCATTTGTAGGAAAATTCAGAACAGAAAGCATTGTGCTGCATCCCTGCAGTATATCATAGTGGAGCTCTGTTCTTGGTGTGATTAACTTCCTAACAAACCCCCCCCACCACCACCACAATTAATATCTATTTTTTTTTCTCCCATTTCTTTCAGATGCTTGAGCAATGGTTGCTGCATTACCAGCAAAGTACTGTAGATGCTATGCAACCTAGACACCTCAGTACATCCTGGTACTCCCAGTTTCTATTTTTTTGTACCTCCTATCCTCCGCCCTTATGCTCTACTCACCAGGTACTTTCCTGCTGCCAGGAGTGCTTCAGCCATCCCTCCACCCAAGTGCCTTCTCATAGCCAGGACTAATGAAACCTAAACGTGAACGTCCGACCCACCACTGAAGCAAAAGCAGATTGATACATTAGAACACTTTTGTAGAGTGAAAACTTAGCAAAACTTGTTTGTTTGTTTATTTGTCTTTTTAAAAGAATGACGTTTACATATAAAAATGTAATTACTTAATGTATTTATATATATATGTGGAGAAAAAGAAGGGGGGGTGATGATTATCAGTCTTTGTGTTTAAGTGAGGAAAATTGTGTTTGAAATTTTTGGCTGTATGGTTGACACTTCCTTGCTCTGATCAGGACTGGACATTAGTAGCACAAAGCCTCTCGGTCTAATTTTAGCAAAGTTATGGAGGGCCACACCTACAGTGAAAATGACTTTGGATATTAAAAATCAGTTATAAACATTTCTTGATTCAAAAAGGTGTTCTTTAGCTGATAAGGATGCTCTTAATAGTACCCATTATGATTACAATTGGTAGAGTTGTCAAATTTGCAACCTTAAAGCATTTTTTTAGTAGGGGCTTAATTCAGGGCAAACAGAATTGAACTAGAGACTCTCATGTGAAAGGGAAGTGATTCATTTAAACGTCCAAAGCTATCACTATTGTCTGAATTTCAAAAGATTTTTTCCAGTTGTTTTGTTTCCATCGTATTTTGCATTGCCTTGTAATAAAGAATATACCGTGACCATGTGGAGCAAAATGAACCTGAACCACTTTCCCACCTCTGCTGCAAAAAGCACTTTGACATCCTGAATCCTGATGTGGGTTTTTGAAAAGGTGGCAATGCCACTATGACTTAATTTGGTAACATACAAATTTAAGGTTCCATTTATAAATATTTTGTTAGTATTTATTATGATTATCACACCAAGCTACCTTCTCTGATAACTTATTTTAAAGCATGTCATATAATGCATCAATAATACATTCACAAATAATGATATTTTAAAGCTATTTTTGAAAGCATATCACAATATGTAGATATTGACAAAGCATGGTATACACTTAAGTATAGTTTCATGGGTTGTAGTCATATATATTTTAAAGGTAAATGAATAATAATAAGGAATTTACAAATGGAACCTTAATATATATTCAGTTACCCTAATTTTAATATTTTGTATTGTTACCTATGTCTGCTGTATATAGAACTTCTTAAATAATGCTGAAGGGATACCAGTGTTTAATCTGAACAGATGCAACATTTACTCAGATATCCAATAGTATAGACATGTTTAACATTTGTTTTCTTTAAGTTGTATGAGCTTTGTTCACAAAAGGAACACTTGCTGGTGTAATTTTATTCATAGATGGGTTAATTAATGAAAGAACACAGTACCTCTGCCTTCTTCTAGGGCACAGTGAGCTAAATGTTGAACCTCTGTTGAAATAGATTTTGTTGCTATATTCATTAGAAAGGAATCCACAGTTGCTGGCTTTATTGCACATTTTATAGTATTCATAATATCAAATCTTTATTTTATTTCAGTTCGTTTTGTTGCTGGGTTCTGTTTTGGTTTGTTTTTCCTAAATCCTCTTCCTGAGGTTTTTAAATGTTCCAATTTCTTTTTGTGTTTCAAATGGCATCCCCAAGTCCCAAGCAGAAGGGAGGGTGACTTCATTAAATGTAAAGAGTAATGGCTGTGTAGGGTTTTTTGTTTTGTCAGAGAGAGACATCAGTGTGGGGATGAAGATGTTAATATTTGGACTGTATCATAATTTTCCTATTCTATGTAAATTATTTATGTTTTCTTAATTTCTTTTTTTTCCTTGCAAGTGTGTGTGAGAGAGTGAGATTGAAATTTCATTTTGTTTTGCCAAAGATTGTAAATAATTATTTATTTGTTTACATGGACGGAACTTTATCAATTAACGTCCTGATTCATTTAGTCAGATCCTCATTTTTATATATATATTAAGAAATTAATAATAGGAAATAAACTGTAAAAAGGTTTTATAAACCAAATTCTCTTTACCTTTTTTATAGTTAAAATATTTCTTTAAGGAAAATATTCTGTTCCTCAAAGCCCTCAGTTAGGCCTCTTGCCTTGCTATAAACCAGTTCATTCCAAGCAAACCAGCAAATCTGTTGTTTTGTTGCAAATCACCAATTGTCTTCTAAGGCTGTAAACAGCAGTTTTCCTAATATCTCTGACAAGACATCATTCCCCATGAAGTCTTTATCTGGCAAACTATCACTAATTATATTTATACCATTGTGACTGAGAAATTTTGGCCCTCCTTCTCTGTATTGTGTCTTGGCCAGTGTCTTTGAACAAATTTATCTTATTCTGTAAGTGCTGCTTCTGTGAGTCCCATTGGGTTCGTTGGGGTGTGTGGGGATTGCCTTTCTGCTGGAGAATTTCAGGAACCGGTGAACCATCATGCACAAAACAGAATAAAATACAAGAAAAATTTCTTATCCTGAGAGATGTTTCCTATGAATATAAACTGCTTGCAGGGAGGGCAATCTGAAATGGATTAGGAGGAGTAAGAATGTCCAGCATGTCAAAATGCAGTTTTGAGGTATGGACACAAGTTATATTCTCGTACACATACTATCTTGGCCTTACAAATATCCCAGCTATTTGGTTTCCTTGGCTTTTGGTTGCAGTGTAAGTACTCAGAACATTATACCAGAAAGCCACATAGTCTTCTGTACAATCTTTTGATAAGTCCTTTAAACCAACACAAATGTTCAGTCTTGTAGAGAAGGGAGCTGCAAGGACATCAGTGATTAACATTGTTCGGGTAATAGAGTGATCCAGAGCTTGCTACCCACTTTCTCAAGAGTTTTTAAAAACTCTGGTATGGATCTGCAAGAGAGTTTTTAGCATGTACACTTAGTGATGATTCTAAGGAAAAAAATCTTTTCATGGCGACCAAACAAAATCCCACAAAACTGATCCAGGGAAATCAAATGACTGGAAATGTGTGAAAACATAACGGCAGCACTTCAGTACTAGTACAGGATCTCTCAAAAGAACAGGGAGGGAAGGACCAAAAAAGGCAAACATGCCACGCATGAGTAGGTTCACCTAAAGCAGTGTCTTCCTCTGACCTGTGTCCATTGTTCTAAATACTTTTTTAAGCTTTTGAAGATCTAGAGGAGTATTTGGGTAATCTGGGAAAAATGCATAGTTAATAACTTTGCAGCCTCTGCACTTCTGGTTCCCAAAGAGATGTGGGTATGGAAGAAGAAGGTCTGAAATCCATGGGGAGAGGCTGCTTTTTCTGACAAGAGGAAGCTGAGTAGAGCAGGCATGGATTCTGCAGCTGACTCCCGACTGATATTATGCAGAATGTTTTTCATTTCTCTGAGCATCAGGCTCCCCTCTACTAAAAGTCAATGATAAGCCCCCCCGCCCCAAACACACACATTTTAAAATCCTTTTGATATGTTTTATCTATCTTACTGTTTCTGGGACAGCCAAAAAACCAGGAAACACTGAAGTCCTGAAAACCCCCTGAAATTAAGTTTGTTGAGAATTCTTGACCACTTTTAAAACATGGGTTTTTCACATAAACTTTGGATAAGCCACCAAATTCTAAAAAGTTAAGCTGAACTCACAGCATTTAAGGATTTGTTCATTATAAAAGTTATACATTTGCCATGGTTTCTTCCAGAAAGGAAATAAAAAAATCCACCCAAAGATTATACCTGTGATTTCACACATTGGGCAGCCCAAATGTTAGCATCATGAATACTAACATCTATGTTTACCTCCTTGCTAGCTACACTATGAGGGCAGGAGCTGAACAGAGTATCACAGTCAGTGGGCCAAACCCTCATCTTGGTCAGCTCAGTGGGAGTTAGGCTACAGACTTGAGTGATGACTGGATGAGATTCAGGGTTTGGCTTGTGCTGCAGACATCCATAGAGGAAGAGCTCTAATGTTCACATGGGAACATCTGCTCTCTAAAGCCTTTTGACAAAAAAATAAAGTAACTATGTCATAACTTGGCACAGTGTTGTTTCCATTGTGGAGACCACCCTTGTAGATCAGGAAGGGGGACATTGAAGGGAAAGAAACCTGGGACTAATTAAACCAAAGGTCCTGCTAATCCATTATCCTGCGTCTTGAAAGCTTCCAGTACCAAACGGACCAGAAGAAGGTGTCAAATGTTTATCATAAAAAATCCTGCATGAGCACTCTAAAAGGGAAACATCACTCTTAGGCCCAGGCAGTTAAGGAGTGGGTTCTGCCTTTGTGCCTGCTTGGCATATTTTGCACTTATATAATTGCAAATATTATTGTTATTCACATAAATATCTCAGATTTTTAATCCCACTTCTCCATGTATTGAAAGCTCTGGAGATTGATTATACACTATGTATAGTATAAAATTTCCTTTTACCAATTCCAGGTCTGTTACTGTTTAATTTCTTTGATAGGCTTTGTTTCTCATAGACTTTGGGAAGGATTGAATAGTATATATATCATCATAAAACTGTGCATTAGAAAAATAATATTCTACTTTTACTACTTGCGTGCATGTGTCTACAATGGGTTCATGTGGTACATCAAAGGTAGAAGAACTTCCTCTGCTTGCTGAAAAGATCAACTGTACGTTGCAATTCTGTTTGGCTACAGGATGCTTACCCATGTTTATGGCCTTCTCCAAGTCTCTCAGTCTAGGTCTTCCACAGATGTGTCATATAGGCACACCCACATGTGCATGCACAGAGAAAAATCTACATGTTGGTTAAGTGTCATTCTGTGCTTTGCTTGTTCTTAATGCCTTCCCTAGCCATCTGCTACTGGCTAGAGTCAGAATCAGGCAAATGAGTTGGACAGATCTTTTACAACCTTTTCTCTTGTCAATTATTGTTGATCATTACCTATTCTTGATATTTTTAGAGGTAAGTGAGAACAAGTTTGGTATTGCTCCTTTAGTAGCTAATTTCTTTTCAGATACCTGCTGACACTTCTGGACTCTTTTCAGCACTGTTAAATGCACCAGTCTCTGGAAGCTGGAAGGCTGATTGCAACTCACACTTCAAAACTTAGCAACAGCAGTAATAAGGTAACTTGTAACTTAGAAATTGGTTTTAGTGATTGAAATTACATAGTAATTAAGTAACTTTTAGTAGATGTAATCTTGACACCCCCTTTGTAAGCTGATTTTTTAAATAATGTTGACAGAGAAGAAAACGGGAGAAGATGGCAAGCTGCAGGCACTGTCAGCAGCTGCAATGGATAATTTTTGACCAATGCCTTTTTAGATGTGTGAATAAAATTAAACCTAACATTTTCAGTTTCATGCAAGGCAGGTTTCTCTCAGGTTGTCTACTGATTGATTATTCAATCCAGTTTTCTTCCTGGAGTTGCTGCTGCTGCCTTCTTGCAGGTAGCAACTGCGTCCAATAGAAAGATATTTTTAAAGACACTCCTTGCTGGTGAGACTGGAGACTTTAGAGCTGAAATGTGGAGCTCAGGCAACTTAATCTGTCCTGATTTCTGAAGATTCAGCTGCAGTTTATGATTTTGCAGTCATGTGTAAGGGACCACCCAGCTGGTTGCGGATGTAATCCAGTGGGTTTAACTACATGCAACAGCCCAGCCTGGATGCTGATGAAATGGGGACAGGGTCATGAGCTGAAAGCAGTGACACTTGGAAGATCACTGCTTTCTCAAATGAGATTAAGCTCCAAAGATAATGGCAATCTTTGTTCTAGAGAACAGTAGTTCTCCATTTAAAGTGAAAAGTTTGAATGTTTGTAAATGAGCAGGAAGAAAACCAGAACACTATAAAGTGCTCTGGGTTTTTGCACAATTTTCAGAGGAATGGAGCATTCACAGATGGTAAAGTGGCAAGAGACCACATTCTTATTTGTTTTTTGTTCTAGGAGATTCTTTTTTGTAAGTCATTAAGAAAAAAAGACAGAAATAAAGAGTCACTTTGCTTTCAGATTTTTCATTGTTATATGTATATAAAGCTCCCACTTATGTGAGGAGGAAGCACACTCGTACACAGAGGGAACTGAGATGAATATAATTTATACCATTCCAAATCTTACCATGTCCAAGGTAAGAAATCTTGCATGCAGTTATCCTGATTGCAGTCATCTACAGAGAAAAATATATGTGCTAAGCCCATGGACAATTACTTCAAACACTGAGGTTTGCAGATCAGCTCCATGGCTGCTATGTTGCCTGTACTTAAAATACTTTCCTCTATCCTTATGCCAATGCATCTGTGTGCAATCTAGTTCCAGATTTAATACCTGAATACTGTGCTTAAGATTTTTTTTTCTTAATAATGCACATAGGCTAAAATTAAACAGTCTTACTTGCTTTTTTTCTTCTATGACTTGAGATGTCATAATGCTCCTGTATGTCCCAGAACATGAAAGAATGATCTAAAAGTTCTTAAAAAGATGCCAGTGCAAAACATTGTAGTGTTGTAACACTGGAAGGATCATTGCTTGTGCATCTTCATTCCTGTCCAGAATGAGTTCATGATATGGTGGCTGCTGTTTCTCAAAAAGTTTGCATAATTTGACTCCATAATTACATACGTAATTTTTTCCTATATTGTTTATGCTGACAGAGTAGGAAACACTGTGATTTATCAATGCAGTTGGTAAATCACAACCTATTTCATATCAGCTATTATTTCATATCAACTTATTATGTCATGCCCAATTCCCAAAATGGAGTGGAGCCACTCTAGGTTCTGTAGTACTTTTAGAAAGAAAAGATTCCATGGAAAACTGCTGCATTAATTTCTATAGCTTCAAAAGAAATTAATGCTGGTTTTGCACATATGGCCTTCTTATAAATAGGAAATTCACTTTTCTGTCCGATTTTGATGTTGACATTTCCATATGGATATGGAAAAGACATTATCGATGTACATTTTTTGCCCTTTCCTGCAATATTCCAGAAAACCACTGCAAGTGGCTTGGAAAACATTTGGGCTGTGATCCCTAAGTAATTTAAGGTACAGGACTGGTATTTCTCAAGAAGAAAGATTAATTTTTCAAGAAACTGTAAACAATTCACTGTGATTAATAAGTAAGAAATGGAAGTATCTGAGACATCTTTACCTCTTCTACTGTTCACTCAATGCTCTGCATAGATGTGTCCACATGGGATAAGGCAATGTTGTCAATTTGCCTTATTAGGGCTACCATTTTTTCATACACATGTTCATAATTTTGAGGTGCATACATCATCTTTTAGCAAAAAGCCTGGCAATTCTTATATTGCAAGTGTTTTGTATTTGCAATGCAAAACAAAACTGAAGCTGTGGAAAGAGTTGTTAATTCAAAAGGAAACAATCTCAGAGCATTTAAATTTCCTGCTATAACCATAATTTTCTATCTCATCATCTGGGCCTTTGACACGTTTATGCTCTTAACTGTGATGTCCCTGTCACATAAGAAGCTGTTATAATTTTCCCAGGAATAACCTATAGGAAAGGTAGAAAATCCTCTCCTTCTTACCTGCCACAGCTCTTGGAAGTGCATAGCAGAGCCAGGGTGGTGGGAAACAGTGTCCCAGCATCAAAGAGCAGCAGGTGCTGAGAAGAAAACTGGAGAAAGATGAAGAAAAAATGGTTGATGAAAGGAATCTGTACAGCTATTTGCCAGGTCCCGCAACATCAAATAGCAGCTCCTAATGGGGATTTTTAGGGATTTCTAAATTTTCTTCAGGTTGTGTATTAATTTCCTGAAGTGTATTAAACCAAAGGGATGTTTTCTAAAACTTGCCTGATACAAAACTGTGAATGCCAAATGTATCTGTCTAAAGTTTGTTTTCATTTTCTTCCATTGATGACACTTCACTTAGGGGAGTACATTGCAAAAAATAATCCTCCTTATTTTCATACTAAATGAATAGCAGTTTGTATACTATAAAGAGAATTACTCAGTTATCAAAGAGGGCTTTTTTCCTTTTTCAGAAAGCTTTAGGGAGCCTTGTGAGTGTCAGAGATGGTGCTGTAGAAGGAAGAGAGAAATCTAACCCTTATGATGAGACACAGATTTTGCATGGGGAGGAGCAGAAAGTGCATCTGAACTTGTGTGGTTCAACTGTGAGGCACAAAAACTCTGGATGTTCTACTGGTAAAGTCTGTTAATATTGGCTTTCTGTTGATTACTGGCTCAAGGATATTAGTTTTGCTCGCTCTGTGTCTGTCGCAAAGCACTTGTGCCTATATCCATTTTTGAGTACACTAGTGTATAGACAAACCTGTACAAAGACATGCAAAGTAAATGCTCATGTTTGCCAGGATTTGCATGCAAATCACAATGAAAAATGCACTTTTTGCAAAATTCCTGTTAACAAAAGCATAGCTGCTGACTCAAAATAGTAATAGACAAAAATATCAGTACTAAACCTAAAGTCTCAGTGGCAGATGGAGACATATTGTGATCATTTGTGCTGCAAAGGGGCCTCCACTTTTTTATAGTATCTATGCCAATATCACTTTACTGAAACTATTGAAAAGCCAGCAGAAATCTGTCAGATGGAGACATGTAACATTCCAGATGTGGCTTAGAAGAATGAGTACAGGGAAAGCAGCAACAATAAAATAACACAAAATTCTACAGGGACTGACAAACCACACAAAAGAGGTGGGCAGGGGGAGAAAAATACTCTGCTCAAGTCATAATCAGTACCTGCAGAAATGTAGGGTCTAGTCTGCACAGATCATCAGCCAGTATCTGAACCACCTAAGATGCCTGGGAGGTTACTCCAGGGAATTGCTGTGCTGTGTGTATGAGAAGCCAGCTGCAAGGCTTTCTTCACTGTTGTGTATATTTTATTAAATAATTATAAAACCAGAGATCCAAATTCTTGCTTCACTTGTGCAAAGGCAGGCTGAAGAGTTTGACGTATGCATAAAATTCAGAAGATATTTGCCTCAGAGTGAGCTTACAGAGGTGGCATTTTTTGGTTACATTCCTTTTGTTTGGGAAATTTTTATCTTCTTCTATTATCTTAGTACTTTCATAACAGAATGAAAGCCACTGATCCATGTTCATGCCTAAGAAATACTGAGCATTCTTAAACATGAAAACAGAAATATTTTGAGATTCTTAGTGGTAAGCTGAGTGCAACTGCTAAATCATATTTCCCAAAGGAATACTGGTCATAAAGGATTGGCCATTCAATTTGGTCTGTGTATCACAATGCCCCATTTGAAGATATAATTGTAAGATAAGTGACACAGATGATGATATTATGGTAAATAAATGGAAGCAACCAAAAAAAAAAAAAAAAAAAAAAAAAAGAAAATCCGAGAAGAAAACCAACCACCAAACCCATCCAGAAATGGGATTTAGCCATCTGAATAGATATCTACACCTGTCTTAACTTTTCATACTTCCTTTTAGCTGGTGAAGAAATTTAGATGCATGAAATAGGAAAAGTAAATCTGAAAAGCTACAGTCCAAGCCAAAAGAGGTATACACTTATAAAACTATTCTTCAGGATGCAGAAGGAAAGCATCACTCCTGTTGTGATCCACTCATCAATGAATGCAGAACTATAGATCTTCTGGTTTTCTGGTATGGCCTATTAGTGATAACATTTCTCTTATGCATTCTTAGAGGGGTACAATGAAAATCATTCCATAAAGATTTTTCAAGGTGCACTTAATTTTATCCAGGCAAATAGGGGTAAGTAAGTTTTTGTTTGACTATGCTGATTCAGAAGGATTCATTACCTGTGCTCACCGGACTGACTTCATCCAAGTTGACCATTGATTTACTCACATCCCTGCATTTGAATAGAATGGTTCATTACTGACAGGGAAAATTAGGTAAGGACATGACTGCAGATGTTGAATAGGTCTCTTTCTTTTCCTGAAGTCCTTGCTTCTGTGCACAGAGGTCCTTTAGTACAAGATTGGATTAGATTAGATTTCCTTAATGAATGTTGATTAAAAAGGTTTCTTTCATCTAGATTGCCTGGCCCAAAAACATACCCTATGAGAGTGATATTCCCTTCAGAATAGAAATGATGAGGGTGAGCAGAGCTTCCTGAACCAAGAGTGAGTATGAATCCTCAGAACACAGGACTGTGGAGGAACTACTGCTTTCAACTATGGCATTTCAGATGGGATTAGTTGGACTGAATAGAGAAGGATATGGGAAAATAAAGGAAAAAAAAAAAAGAGAAAGTTCATCTTTAAATTTTTCTTGGTAAAAAAGAACTTTCTTTAAGTAAGAAGTAATTCTGTCTTCAAAGATGGGCATTGTTTCAATCCACATTCCCTGTGCAGAACAGCTTATCCCAAAGAAGGCATCTCATTTGCTTTCTGTCTACAAACTAAATCTGATTAGAGAACTTTCAGGGAACAGCTACCTAATTAGCAGCATTAAGCTAATGGTACTGTGTCTATTGACTATACTGCCAATGGTTATCCTGGGAGAAGACGAATGCTTAGAAGAAACTGTTCTCTTATACCTGAACTGACCTTTACAATTTTGGCATCACAGCAGGTGGACATACAAGATGTAGGAATGTTCCCAGCAGGTCCTGCTGGCCAAAGATTTCAAATTGCAACCCCCATGCTGTGAGTGCATACTGATAGTAGAGTACACGTATGGACAAATACTTGCAGTGGAAATAAATGTTTCAGCAGTTACACTTCACAACAGCCGTGAGAATCAGAACCTCATGTTTGCAACTCTTCATCACTTCTGTGTGGGAATATCTGAAAGCCTTATTTGTCCATGGACCTAATCATGAGGTGATGATCACTGCCAACAAAGTGCTGAGAGCTCTCAACTCCCACTGCAGTCAGAGTTGGGAGATGAGGATACACGGTACTTCACAACAGCAGCATCATCCTGCCTCTCCAAACACATGCTGTTTTCTGAAGTTCCTGAGAACAATTGCTGTTACTAAAAAACCAACAGCAGCTCAGCTGGAGTCCCAGCTGCACTCAGGCCAACAGCTTCAATTCCCTAGTGCCACTTTGAAGGCATCCAACTCTGGAGGAGAAACAAGACATTTGACCTGTGACTTGCAGAAGATCACTCCTTCCCCCATCTCCTTGAATTGCTTCTCCTACCACCAGTGTGCAAGAGAAGCTAATTCCAGTGATGTCAACAGGACTCCTCTGAGCACACTACGTGTCATCAAAGAGCTTCTCCTCAGAGGGAACCTGGAGCAGTGCCTAGATTGAGGGCAGACTGCCAGCCTTGGAGGAACATTTTGGTGCTTGTATGGGGTCAAGGGGCACTGGCGGTCCAGTGATTCATCAAATCAATCCAAGATGCAATTCCAGCAAAAGAGTCCTAAGTAAACACTATGATTCTGAGAAGGATAAATGACACAAGAAGCCAAAGGAGTCCTTGAAGAAATGGTATGATAATATTTCATTAGACCTCCTATTGCCACAGTTGAACAGCTCCATTATGTACAAGTGTAAGGCGATGAGGTCTTGAAAAATAGGGAAGCTGTGCAGGAAGGATAAGATGTGTTCTCACTTTAAAGGCAGACTGAAAAAGAGCTTCTGAAGTCCTAGCCCTAAAGCTTATAAAACAATTAATGAGGCAATTTTGACTATAAAAATGCTTTAAAGTTGTTCTTTATGAATGCATATTGATATTGCTTTGAGTTCTTTCTAATACACAACAAACGGTTACTGAGGTCAGGACTATGGTAAATTTCGGTGTTTTAAATCATATAACCAGTGACAGTGTGTGCAGTATATTATTTTTGGGTTTATTGGTACTTGATGTAAGAGACATTTTTTTAATGCTACTTCCCTCAAAATCTCTTAGGCTAGATTTATTCAGAAAAGTGAGACTCTGAAAGCTAAGTCCCATATTACAAAATTCTTGGGTATCTTGCAGTCCTAATGCTTGCAGTCCAAATCTTTGACTTCTACCTTTCTGACAGTGTGGTGATTTTAAAGGGTACTGCAAAGTTAAGAAAACAAAAGTTCATGTCACTTAACAGAGACAACAATAAAAAGGAAAAAATTATTGAAGGAACTGCCTGGTTTTCCCTTTAATCACCAGCAAACCTGGACATTGCCCACAACTGCCCAGTGTCTTTTCTTTAGCTCTAACACTTGCCATGGGCAACAGCCCTGGCCTGCCACTGGCTAAACCCACAGGAGAGAGGGAGGGAGGGAAAGAAGGGGGCAGGCCACACAGGGCCTGATGAATTGTTATTCAGATACACCCAAATGTTGTTCTGAACTTCCCTGGTCTGAAAGTCTTGGCAGGGCTGACTCTTTTGTAAAATTTGAGATAATCTGTGGTTCATACCGGGTTTGGTGGTCTTCTATTGAAGCACAAAAGTAGTCCTGCCTGCCAAACCAGGTGGTTTAGAGCTGCAAAGACTCTGTGACAGGTTTCTGCAAGCCATAGAGATCAGTTACAGTTGCATTCATGCTCACTTTGCCAGAAACTAGAAAATCAAATGCATAATCCCACATAGGAATTAGAGCCAGAAGTTGTATCTGTTCCCTAGAGCTGTTCACGCCAGCCCTGTGCTATTTCAGTATCAAGCTTTGCCTTCCAGCAGGGCAACAGTAATCCCACTGCATGAATTTCAGCTGCTGCTTCACTAGGGAATCAACTGGGACAGGCTGTGTTGAAATGGATCTTCAGTTTTCTTGCATCTCACTGGAAATAAACTTTGGATTTTTTGGACAAGTTAAGATACTGATGCAGGCTATGCTGGTGGAAGAGGCTTCACCCTTTTCTTTCAAGAAGTTCTGGGATGAAGAAACAACAGTGTTTTGTTTAAAAAGTCATAAAAGTTGTATACCCATTTTTGTGATACTCATCTCTGCACTTACTGGTGCACTTACATTGAGAAATGAAACCTCAGTCCTGCAGCCACTCTATACCCCTGCACACCTCTTGAAAGTGTTGTGCAGGAACAAATCAATACATATTAAATATATGATTCTATGAACTTGTGGCCTAAAACAGTTCTGCCATGCCTAATTTCTGCAAGACAGTTCCTACCTATCTATGATACTTATGGTTTAACAAGATGTTTCAGAATCATTTATAGTTTCCATTTGATATGGCAAGAAAAGTGCTTAATATGAGCACCAGCAGATAAATAGCCTGGACTCAGATTAAAAGCCTGTAACCAAAGAACTCTGCAGGTAGGGATTGAATTGGGTTTGTTGGGACTGAAGAATCAGGTAAAAGAGAAGTCTGATAGGGAAAAGTGTCATTGAATACCTGTTGTTTGATATTGTTTAGAAATAAGTGGATAATAGTAATCTGGAAATATTTTGCATCTTTTATTAAATGCCCAAAACCAAATCTGCAGACAGAGGGTGCTAATTTTTATTTCTTCAAATAGATCTAGTTTAAATGGAAAGTGTAATCAACTACACATGCCTGCAAAATTCTTAGATGCACAACCACACATAATCTTTTTCAGATTAATAGATGAATTTTCAGGTATTTCATTCATACATGAACTTGACATGACAGGTAGACATGAATGAGCTCATATTATCATATGAAATATCATAATTAGTCCAATTTTATATTAATTAAGTGAAGATAATATGAATTGATGTTAGGACATTATAAAAGAAACAAAGGGAAAAGAAATTTGCGAGTGAAATATTAAATAGATTTTCTCATCAGTGTATAGGCACATTAATCATAACTGAGTGAATGGGGAAGAATTCAGTGGTCATTTCTAGTCCATATTTGGGTAGACAAATAAGTGTTGTCATATCCAAGGCAGAACTAACTTGATTTGTGTCATAGGCATTTACCACTAGATAGCAGATATTTACAAATGTGAACCTGGGTAGAAGACTTTTAATAGATTTTCTCATCAGTGTATAGGCACATTAATCATAACTGAGTGAATGGGGAAGAATTCAGTGGTCATTTCTAGTCCATATTTGGGTAGACAAATAAGTGTTGTCATATCCAAGGCAGAACTAACTTGATTTGTGTCATAGGCATTTACCACTAGATAGCAGATATTTACAAATGTGAACCTGGGTAGAAGACTTTTTAATAAACTCTTTTAAAAGTCGTTTGGGATTGTTGTCTTCCCCTATTTTCAGCCAATCTCAATTTGTTTAATCTTTCCTTAAGCTCAAATTTTCCAGGCAGTTGATCAGTTTTCAACTTTCTCCAGTTAGTTCACATCATTCTTGAAATGCAGAGCCCTAGCCATTACATAGCACTCCATTAAACAATGTCTACACAGTGCAACAGAAAGCAGAACAGCTTCATTTATTTTGCAGGCTGGATGCTTATTTGAACACGCAGACGTGTTTTGTTTGGGTTTGTTTACTTTGGTTTTTATGTATCTGCATAACAATGCTGACAGATTCAGCTGATTACTTACTATTAGCCCCACATCACATCCTTTAATAGTTACTCTCCATCTTGTATTTGTCAGCTTATTTCTTTATGGAATCACCTATTACTTGTTCTGATGAATTTCATCCAGTTTGGGTTTTTTTGAGACTAGGCTATATCTGTGATATTTCAGTATTGAAATGAGTCTAGTTTGCTCTGCATTCTGCATGAGTTCATTTGGTTTCTAAAAAGGCATGCAAAACCACATCAGCAACAGATGTGGTAAAACAAAAGATTTTTTTTTGTGATTTTTGAGGTCACAAACCCAGTTTCAGCTGTACTGTCTACTATGCAGATAGAAAAATATTTCTGTTTGCCAGGGTTCCTTGGTCCTTACCACACTCTGTAGACTACATTTCATTTGTTTATAAAAAAGATTACCTTGCTGAGTCCACAGTGTTCAACCTGAGGTGTTCTCTTGTGCCCTACTGCAGAAGTCAGCTCTTGGACAGCTTGATTATGAAATCACACTTGCTTCCAAGAACACTGAGATTTGGATAGCTAGATAGATTGAGAGGTTTTTTGCAAAAATTATGCCCTGACGGCTGGAGCAAGCACTGCTTAAGTGCTTCAGTAACTTTGTGCAAAGAGGAGGAATGGCTACCCTCTGCAGATACATCTTACAACTTAACCAGTCTTCAGCAGTGGGTAATGAACAATGGCATGTCTGGGTTGGTGGGGGAGCCTGGAGTAGTATGTTCTCCTTCAAAATTATCTGCTACCATTTATCAGGACATGATAAGAGCCCTTTTTCATCATCTTGTCTGAAGGGTATTAAAATTATGTGGAGAATTTGTAGTATGCACTTCTACTCATTAGCCTCCCAAGGTGCTTCATAAACACACAAACACATACTGCAAAGGAACTGCACAACACGATTAATTAACGTCAAGTCTATAGTCTCAACCTTCATAATCTTTGGAAATCTACCCACAGGGTATAACCCTTGTAAGACCCCAAAACTCTTTGCTCATGACTAGATAAACCATAGTGCAGTACTGTTATGTATCTATTTCATATTTGTTTTATTTACTAATTTTTTTATTCACTCCACTTGAACCTTTCAGAATGAAATAGTATTGCTTAAGCAGAGGAGAAAGAAATGGAAGCCAAGGTTAAAGAAAGAAATAGAAATATTTATAATTCAGACAATTCTGTCATTGTTTTGTCTGGGTCAAAATGATCTACCAAAGCTTCCTTGGCAGTGAAAACTTGAACGAAAATTTTGGTCAAATCTGATTTAATTTATGCAATAGTGATAGAAGAACTAAATCCTTCTGTCTGATAGGCACATTATTCTCTTTTGTGGGTTATTATTTTGCTTATTGATTGCAGTGCAGTACTCCTTCGGATCATTACTCCAGTGATCATTAGGGCCCATTCTGTAGGTAAAGAGCAAGAGACAATCTTCTCTCGAAAGGTCCTGCAATGGAAACAAGCAGGCCTAGGACAGGGTAAAAATGCATGACATGATTTGCAAATCTATTGTTTCAAAATTATTTCTTTTTAATTATTCCAGTTTTTACCCACAGTGTATTGGCTAGAGTTTATTTACTGTATATTAGACAGACAGTATATCATATGTGAGCTAGAGCAGTGGTGGGTCTGAAAGGTAAAAATAAGACATTAAGTAATGTAAAGGCAGAATCAGGTGAAAGTAGGGTGACTGTGGTAAACTGAATGAACTGCCTCTCTGGCAAGATAGGTGAGCTTGCTAAAGGACAGAAGGAAGAAGTTAACCGGGTAGAGAGCAGAGTTTCACAACCATATCAGTTCCTGAAGATCCCTGAGAAACTGTTTGCTGCTGGAACCAATCCTCTGGCCAATTATAACGCAGATTTTTTCTCTACTGTACAACTCTCTGAAAGAGGAAGAGTAGAGTACTGCCTAATTTTATCATTAACCTTACCTGTACAGCTTCTGTGAGTGAAGGAAAGAGGAACTATAGTTTTAGAAGATCATTTTATATCCTCCTGACTGTAGTGTTGCTGGAACTGCAACTGCTGAATTTTCCAAGGTGTAAGTGAAAACATTAGAAAATGAACTCAAACTAACATCCGTGTCTTAGATGGGATTGGAAGTGTGCTTTTGATGGGTATCTCCTGATCACTCCCACTATCCACGTTGTGGTTCTTGCTGCAGACTCATTCTGTGAACCCGATGCTTTTTGAATGAAATATAACCAGCAGATGCACTCCAGAAGCAAGTTGCATGCCTTGCTGCTGCCAGTGAGATTTCAGACCACAGGACAGCTGAAAAACAGCATGTCCTGCCTGCTGTGCTTGAAACCAATGGAATTATGTGTCTCTCCCTGAAGTGGCAGATCTGTCTGTCCTGCTATATTTTTGTCTGCCTTTAACATTCCAAATAGAGGTGGTGTTTCTCTGAAGGCCCTCTGGGGCTGAACTTAAATCTTGCTTTTTTTTCATGCTGTGAGCTAACTCCTGGGCGCTGGAGGTTTTGGGTGAGGGAGTTAGAAGTGGCCAGATGATGACACTGTCCATTGCTACTCCTAATTACTACTGGCTAAAATGTTGGCATGTCTCACACCAAGCCCATATAACTTGACATTGATACTTACAGTGAGTGAAAGTAAAATTATGCAAGAGTGCAGAGATGATAAAATACAATCATCCTGTTGGTTTAGCTGAAGAGTGTCATGCCAGTTTCCAAGTCCATCCTTCAATATAAAGCAAACAAAAACCCAAATAAACTTCAAAGAGTAAGTTATCACTGCAATACAGTTCAAAATTCCAACTGACATGAAATTTACTAAGAAAAAAAGAATTATCCTTCCCTAAAAAGTTCCTTTAGAGAGTTTGAGCTGTACAGAGACAATATGTTGCATATTTTTTTCTCTTCTCCTTGTCTTGGTTACTGCAATGGCATTGTCTTTGTGCTTTACAGTAAAATTGTAAGCTCACAATAAAAACATAGGCTCACTCAGTTGTACAAGGGAGCAATAAAACAAACCAGGAACATTTTGAAAAATATGAAAACCAACCAAATAAAAATTGTATCAGTCATCATCTCTGCTTCTCAACTAGTCTATACATCAATCTATTTCACTATAAATATGAAATTTAGTAAAGAAGTCACATGATTTCTTTTATATGCATAAGGAGATTTTGCAAAAAGACCCCACAAACAAAACAGTAGCAACTGCAAAATGGATTTTAGCCTTAGCCTATTGTACCAAAATAATTTGGCCTTGACTCCTGGAGCAGGGCTTGACTGGTAAGTATGCAACAAATTCTTTTTTTTTCTGGACTCTTTTCTTTCTCTACTGTGTATTTATGGAAAGTATGTTACAGTACATACAGTATGTACAGTACAGTATGTTACAGAAAAGTATGTGCTGTGTTAATCATCCAAAGCACAATCTTGCCTATGTGTTCCCTTGTCTGTGATGCCAGTTTTACTTTTGTAGTAGAAAAAAATCCTGACTTTTAGTAATAGATTAGGCTTACACTTGTAAAGTGAAAATATATATGTTGTTTCAGAATATCTGCACTAGACTTTAAAAACAATTTAAAACCAACTAATCCTAACTCTATGAAAAATCTTCCCTCCTGATGTGTGTGAAAAGATCAGAGCTAAAATCTTTTCATTATTTCAGCCACAGAGAAAGATTTCATGACTGGTCAAGAAAATAATTTCATGATTTTCAGCCATGTGAAAGAACTAAGGAAGTCTGTCTCTGAACTTAAACCCCTTCTGATTCACAACAGCATTTTCCACATTCAAATTTGCACCACTTTTTTCTGTGCTTTTGTTGTTTCCAATTCCTATGCAAGAGGCATTCAAGGATACACCCTGTGGGTTTTTTAATATTTGTTTCTGTAGATTTAAAAATTGATGTTTGTGATAGAAATTCTGTCCTCTCAATGCTGCAAAAGTTCTGTCATGTCCACTGTAACTTCTTCTCTGAGATCCCTATTTGTCTTGGATTGCAATATGTATTCAAGTCATTGGCAATGGCTAAAGCCAGTGGTGATTTTAAATCTTACTTTTATTGTGTAGGTTTATCTTGCAAGTAGCTGGCAAAAAACCACATGTGAATATAAATCCTATCTAATGAAATATTCAGTTCTTTGGAAAATGGTGTTTATACCAAGTATTTGTATAGTAAATGTAATACCTACCCATATATTGCCCGTAAATATATTCTGCTTCAGGTAAATGTGTATTTCACAGATTTGAAGTCAGAGCTTTTTAACGAAATTTATCTGTGGGTTCTGTAATGTATGGAAGATGCCGTGAAGGAGATGATGGGCATGGATCCCTCTTCATTCAGATCTGCTTTCATCACAGGCTTCAGGACACTGCCTGTCTGCCTGCCTACCTGTGTTTATCAAAACCTCTCAAAGAACTAGAATAAGGTGAAATACCTTAGCCTGGTTTGTTCATGCATACATGTCACTTTGTGGGATTTAGAAACAGTTAGTTAATCCAAGGGAACTGAAAACTGAAATCTAAATAAAATGAGACTGCTACACTCCTCTGCCAATAGAATCAGCTGCCTTGATGCTTCTCTGTGATGCTATGGATCCAACTGTTTACATTATCAATGTCTACAGTAGGGAGTTTTTATAATGATGGTGCAGGAATTGCTTGTGGTAGCAGAGTGTGAGACTGTCTAAACTAGCTGTGTGACCCACAGCTGAGGAGAGCACTTTTGGAAAAATGTCTATTGTAGCCAAGGACCAGAAACACCAGAAGCTGAGAAGCTGGTCTTGTACATGTGTAATTAAGGTGGCTTGGTCTTGAGAATTCCTTCTGAGAAAGATTTGCATATGGTACATTTGCCCTGAACATGGGAATCCCTAAAGAAAGGCTAACGTGTTTGGCAGTCAGTTACATAGAAACAAAACAAAGAAAAACAAAACAAAGAAGGAAAAAACAAAGCCTTTTTTTGGCAGGGGGGTAAATGAGTCATTGGGTAAAAATCCTGCAGCTGGATAGCACTGTAGCTGAGACAGTTAATTACATACAAGGATATAGCTCAGACAGCAAGAGGGAATGGGGCAGAGGTTTGGTCATGGTAGTCAGTGTTCTCTTGGCTGGGAAGTGCTGAGCTTGCACACACAGCCTGGGCACATGTCCTGGCCAGAGGAATCTGGCCTGTGGCATATGGGCACAGAAGCTGAAACCCGTCTGCAGACATGTGCTCAAAGCAGACGTAGCTATTTAGACATCTGAATTCTCCCGACTGAAAGAGGTCAGATGTGGTGTTTGGAATTAACTGTAGCTCTGCTTTTAGGCATTCTAAGGTGAAAATAAGTACTCAGTTGCTCAATGCCTAAGTGAACAAAAGCACAAAACTGAAAAACTGAAATCTTGCCTTTGTTTTCTAAGTACGAAAGAGGATCCATATCCCTCGAACAGGATAAGACCAAGAAAGATTGAGTAAACCATTCTGGACTATGCTCAGTGAGGGTGGGATTTGACTCCAGCTCTATTTAGGCTGTGGTACACGAGCTAAAGTTCGAGCACTCACTGGCAGTCCAGTCAATAAAATCAATGGAACCCATATGGAATGATTAACCTGACCCTACAGCAGATACTTGGCAATAGTTAGCTGACTGACTTTCCAGACTTCATCAACATCCATACAGCTGCTTGTATATGGACATTTAAAGCCCCAAGGCTTCCCATATGACCCTCAGCAAGGCAGAGGTCTCCTGCAGGTCCTGTAACATGTTTGCCACCCGTGTGTGGATCCCTTGGACTGCCAAGCACATCTCTAATGAGGAAGCCTGTCTGTGGGCAGCAGAATAAGCCTTCTTGATTGTATAGACTAGACCTCTGTTGATTATAATACCTAGGCAGCACCAGGGAACAGTAGATGCTTGTAAGCAGGTGTAGCAGATGGTAGACAGCTATTGACCAAAATATTCTGGTACTGTGTCTTTAGATGCTGAATGGTTCAGTTAGCCTCTACCTCACTTCAGAAAGCATTGTACTGAGTAGGATGTATTGGGAAAGTGCTTAGGTAAACATTAAATACTGTGATTCACTCATGTTCCTGAGGACCAGCAGACCTGTCCTGAATAGCTTAACTTCTGTACTATAATGAAAGACTTTTTTTTTAAAAAAAAATTTCACTCCATTTTCTCCTTCCTTGAAGAAATGAGAATTTTGTCCCTTATGAGGCATATTGGGTCATCATCTCCTCCCCTCCCTTAAATCAGCCTCTGAACTTCAAGATAGATAAAAATATTATTTAGCACAAAGCAAGGACATGGCAACAAACATATGGCAAGCATATAGCTAAGCATTTTAACCTTAGCTAAATACTGTAAATTTGTTATGAGGCAAGGAATAAATGCTTACGTTTTCTTCTGCTTATTCTAATGGCATTTGGTAGATGGCATGAGATGTGGCACAGCAGCAGCA
>NW_008649711.1:53143-87943 GCF_000695815.1 Acanthisitta chloris
CAGATCTCACTAAAGAAAAGCAAATGTCAAGCTGCCTGTCCTGTGAAGCCAGCCACTGAAGCTTGGCCTTCATTGGCTTTACCATAGCCCTGCATTTTAGGCCCGCAGTCAAAGTCCATGATGGAACTGCAATGTCTGCCAAAGGTTAAATGACTAGTCCAGTCCAATAACTAATGATTTGATTTCCTTTTACATGTGTATTTTGCATCTCTTAATCATAAATACTCTTGTCCTCGTATACTTGTTTGCGATACATGCCCAGCTTGGATACCACTAGCCTCGGCTTTGTCTTTGTCCAGAATGTATTTGCATTTTAAATGATATTTAAAATAAATGTCTTAGGGAAACATAGAGTGTGTAAAGCAACAGGACATGAAGAGACTCCTGAACTAACAGCAGCCTCAGCAAGGATTTCCAGATGAAAATTAATAGCATTTCTATCAAGGTTTCCCAAGCATTGAAATAATATTTCGGTAACTAATGAGTAAATGGTCTGAAAACCCTCTGAGAGATTATTTTGATTGAAGTACTTCAATTATGTTTGCAATGCTTTCAGTGCATTTACCCAAAAAGCTTTTAAGTTTGACAATAAAGACACAGAGATAAATCCTGTCATCACTAAAGCTAACATAAACCTATTCCTGACTTTCCCTTGAGCTAAAATTTCACTCATTATGAGTATCCTTTTTTCCTATCTTGCTAATGAAAGTGATAACCTATTATGACCCCACTGGCATATTTTCCCATCTCCAGAGCAGTGTGTGTTCCCCTGAGGTTGTTCTGGAAGGAGCCGTTCTGGGAACAGTTCTCCTTTCTGTCTGGAATGAGGGCTCAGGATGCTCATGTAGTACCATCAATCTGATGAAGCCCTTATGTGTGGTCCAGGTCCAGGTTATGGAGAGCATAAGGGGAAGAGATGTGCCAGACAGAGGAGTAAGTGGGCCAGGTGCCACATCTGATACTGTTTCCTCTTCATGGAAATCAGTGTGGAAAAGCTATGTACATAACTGTCCTGAATAACCAGATGATACTTTTATTTCTCTTTCTGCTCTAGTGTTTAACACTCATTGCTGCCTTGTTTCTTAAGTGGAAAACCTTCACATCAAACTTTGATGATATTATGGACCTTTTCTGCTGCCATGCACTGTGCAGGAGTTGGCAAGCAAGTCTGAATCTCCTGTCTGCTGGCTCATATCCCACAGCTGCAGGAAGTCTCAAATTTTTTACACTGAAAGAATTTCTGACTCCAAAATTATTTCCAGGAGCTCTCCAGTATGGGAACTGTCTAAGGCACAGAAATCAAAGCAAGAACAATTGAAAGAGCTGCACTGCATATGGTCACAATCTGTGTTCTAAGAGACAAAAAAGATCTTCTACACTAACAGATACAGTAATTCTAAGGGAGAAATTTTACCTTGAATTCGCATATTTTACCAGCATTCCTCTGGTAAGAAAAATATCTGAAAGGTTCAACTATGTCATGTATATGAATAAAGCAGAGAGCTGTTCATGGTGTCAACTTCCCCAGGGACTTGAAACAGAAAAGTGGGCTAAAAGTGCATGACATTTTCAGAGAATATTAGCTGCTCATACTTTATTTTGTAGGAAAGACATCCTTTTGCATTTGCACCATGATGTGCATCCATTTTAGATCCATTTTACAACTTGAGTTCAAAATTTAGCAACTGATACGCAGCTATCACTACTAATTAGTACTACTCAATTTACTGCTCTGTTTGGGCCCCTCGTAGGGGTGGTTTTGAGACTGTTGCTCTGGAATGTTACTGATGAGTAGCAGAGGCACAGCAGCAACCCCCAGGGCTAATATTTGTTTTAATCTTTTTTTACTACTTTTAATCTTTTTTTTTTTCCTTTTTTTCCTTTGCCCTTGTACTTGGCATTGGTGAAGCCACACCTTGAGTACTGTATTCAGTTTTGGGCCCCTCAATTTCGAAAGGACATTGAGGTGCTGGAGCAAGCCAAGCAAAGGGCATCAAGGTTCATGAAAGGTCTAGAACACATGTCGTATAAGGAGCAGCTGAGGGAACTGAGTTTGTTTAGCCTTGAGAAGAGGCGACTCAGGGGTGACCTCATTGCTCTCTATAACTGCCTGAAATGGGGCTGTAGAGGTGATGAATGGTCTCTCCTGCCGTGCCTGCAATAAGAGGACTAGAGGGAACAAAGCAAAGGGCATCAAGGTTCATGAAAGGTCTAGAACACATGTCGTATAAGGAGCAGCTGAGGGAACTGAGTTTGTTTAGCCTTGAGAAGAGGCGACTCAGGGGTGACCTCATTGCTCTCTATAACTGCCTGAAATGGGGCTGTAGAGGTGATGAATGGTCTCTCCTGCCGTGCCTGCAATAAGAGGACTAGAGGGAACAGTCGTAAACTGAGACAGGGGAGATTCAGATTAGGTATTGGGAAAAGCTTTTTCACTATTAGGGTGGTCAGGCATTGAAATAGGTTGCCCAGAGAGGTGGTGGAGTCACCATCCCTAGAAGTGTTTAGGAGGCATCTGGATCTGGCACTGGAAGATAAGGTTTAAGGTTTAGGGGTTACAGAGAAGTGGTAGATTAAATGCTGAACTTGATTTTAGCAGTCTCCTCCAACCTTGATGATTGTATGATTCTACTCATCAGTCAATCTTGTCTGAGTTTTTTTCTAAGTACAGCATGTCTCCCACTTTATGGGAATGCACTTTCAATCCAGTCATCAGTGACATCTAAGACATGTTCTTGTGCAGTCTGAGGAGACTGTTTTATCTTTCATGCTCAGCAGAGTTTTTAACACTGGTATGCCACAAAATCTTCAGAGGAAAGAAAGGATGATAAGAGGCAAAAAAGAGCTCTAAGAGTATGGAAATAATTTTTTCCTCCTAATTTTTCTTTCATGATGTTTCATGTCTAAAAGCCAAAAAGTGTTGTAAGAAGAAAATAATACAAAACAAAATCCAAATGCTATCTGACCCAATCAAACAAACCTTCAAACAAATACAAATGAATTCCAAAATATTCCATACTATACACTCTCCAATATACAAAAATAGTATTTTACCTCATGTTTCCATTACTTCCCTTTGCAACTCAGAACTGTGCTTGGCAACACATCTCTTTCTACTGTTCCTGTCATAACATTAATCAAGTTACTTTCTGCACTCCAATCACTGCTGTAGTTAAGCCTCACGTGGACAAACCTCTTTAAGATTTCAACAGGCTAACATGGGTAGTGCTAGCAAGAGAGCTATGACACCACAGAAGCCAATTTCGGGATACCTACCAAAGGTCCAGGATTTCTTGGCCATATTTATTTTTCACCTTGAATCTCTATTAGAACTGGAAATGTAGTACTAGGATGGCTGGTAGCCTTTGCATGGCAGATGGTTTTATCAGACTTTCATCTGTAGGCACTAGGCCTGCTCTCAGTCATATCTCCCAAGATTCCAGACTGCTGCGTGCCTTGGTTGGAAGTGCTGTCCCTGCATGCTGTGGTGGATTATCATATACAGCCAGCTCAGCTCTCTGCAACTGCACAGGTTCCAGGAAGTGTTGGATGAACCCCTTGAACATCCTCTTCTCATGTGGTCTGCACATGCAGCAGAACTTAATTGCCTTCTGCACATATCAGATTTATTACTCATTCTCAGAGAAAATGCATAGAAGGTCTGATTCTCATGGATGAGATGTTTCATTTGTTTGCTCACATTTTGCTGTGTACAGGATATTATACTTTCCTAATATGACATGGCCTTTGACTAACTAATAAGACTATACTTATGACAGAGGTTCAGACATAATTCACTGGGCAAATGGGGCAATTGTCTCTTTCCTGACAGCAAAGACAGAGTTGAGGGAGGACATCTGGAGTCCAAGCTGCCAGAGCCTGCCACAACAGGCAATAAGCCTGTAGCACTGCCAGAGCCCACAGGGTTCCTTTGGGCAGCTGCATGCTGGCATGAATCAGGGAGCTCACTGATAGCCCCAAGGGAGATTCTGCACAAGCTGTGGCTATGGAAGAAGCTATGGAAAGTGCCTGGACTGAAGAGCAAAGCTGCAGAGAAGGACTCATATTGAAAGAATATGCAGGGTTAGAAGAGGGTTTTGTTTTCAAATGGTTGATTTTAATCTGGTTTAATCTAGTTTAGTTTGGTGTCTTTGGCATATGAACCTTACAAGAAAGGTAGGACAGTTTTCCATGGACTCTTGTCCAAGAAACATGGATCGTGTATCAAGACACATATGTATTACTGTGTTCATATTTCTGTGTGGGTCATCCAAAGTTGGGGATCCCAAAACTGCCCACGTAGTGAAGCAGATACCTAACACTTTGCCCATGCCAACTCAACACTTGTCCCTCTGGCTTCACTACTGAGAGCACCTGAGGTACTTTCTAAGTTCCTTCTTCAATCAAAGGGTGGATAGGGACTGAAAAAGACAGCAAATCAGCCCTTGGAATGGCTGTCTGAGATAAGGAGGTTGAGTCCTTACCTGTGCTTCTCAATTGATTATAGAGGGAGCTGAGAAGAAAAACTTAACTTACTTTCACTATCTGTTGGTAGGTGAAGTCAGATGGGGTGAACTTTTCAAGGATCTACTATAGATTAACTCTAGTAGACAGCTAAGCACCATTCAACTCCTTCCCCCAGGGACAAGTGAAATTACAAGAGCAAAAGTAAGAAAACTCAAGAATGGAGATAGAGGTAGATATTTAAGTAAGCAAAGGAAAGAGGAAGAAGAAAGAAAACAAAATAAGTGATGCAAAGGAAATCATTCATCACCTCCCACAAATAGATTGATGCCCAGCCAGTCTCCAAGCAATGGCTGCCATCCCAAAATCCCCCTACTCATTCTCATTACTGAGCAACTACTGAGCATGATGTTATATGGCATGGAATATCCATTTTGTCAGTTAGAGCCATGTATCCTAGTTGCACAATCGCTCAACTTCTTGTGCGTCCCAAACCTATTCACCAGGGTGCAGAGTTAGTAAATGACAAAGCTATGATGTTGTGCAAGGACTGCTCAGCAATAGTCAAAACACTGTTGTGTTATCAACACTGTTTTAGTCACAAATTCCAAACACAGCACCATACAGGCTGCTGCAAAGAAATTTAACTCCATCTGAGACAGATCCAATACAAGATTAAACTGAGGGAAGCTGTCTGTGGTGAATTGTGAGTACGACACAGTCAAAATGAAAGGTACAGGTGTGTTTCAGATTTAAATGGATGATTCTACAATCTGGAAAGGTCTAAAATCCTCCAACAAATGCCATGGAAAGAAGTAAATGGTGGATTAATTGTCAAAAATTCTACAAAACATTCGTAACTCTAATTGGACTATGAATACTTTACATTGCTCCAGAAAAAAACACAGGTTTACTCTTCCTAATGACTGTGGAATTTATTGTAGTACCCTTATTATTCTCCAGTCTGGCAGTGCTGAGCCTCTTCTAGGCAAGAACACCCAGTTCCTCCATAAATTACTCCTTTGCTAGTGCTTTCAGATGGTATCAGTGTCAAAGCAGTGACAGCTGATAAATAGATCAGAGAAGGTTTCTTTAGTGCTGACTGCATTGTGGATTTACAGGATTTGTACTAAAGCAAACAAAGGACAGAAGAGTAGATGTGTTTGTACAGGTGTATCTTTGTACAGAAGCGGAACTAGGCCCCTCTTTTTCACTTACTCTTTAATAATAACATAATTTAGGAAGAATGGCCAGAGTGATAATAGGAGAGTGGGTCATATTATTAAAGGGAATTTCATTTTCAAAGAGGCTGTATATATTGTTGTGGTCCCCAGCAGCTGCCAGGGACAATGCACTTTAAGCTGCCATATACTCATTTCAAATTTCTTGGATGTATGAGTGAACCAGTTAATCCTCAGAGAAAAAGTTCAATTGCAACTGAGGGGTGGAAGCAAAAATTGGGAGGAGGGTGTTAATATTATTTAGAAGCAAACAAATGTACTTTCCTATTTTAGGATACGAGAGCTTGTGGTCTCTGATTCTAATCTAAGGTTTTGATAATCAGTAATTCTAGTAAATTATGTTAAATCTGGCATCAATTAGTGGATACAGTTATAAAATAAGGTTTTCCTAAGAAAGCAACAACCATAAATTTAAGTCTCATATACTGTGTGATGTGAAAATGTGGAAAACCATTTCACATTTAACAGAATATTTTAGGACTGATGGACAGATTATGTCTATGTCAGTGCCTTGAATTTTTGTTGGCAGGACACATTCAAGAGTCAAACTTTCACATATCCTTGTAAGCTGTTGACAAGCCACTGGCAGCGAGTGAGTAAAATTTCTCATTCTACAGGCTTTTCTTGTAGAAGGACACATTCTGTGGGATGAAGTGAAATAAAACTGTAGAAAAATGGACTAGAAACAAAAAGCAAGGAAAACAATCCATTGTAATTGAACTTAATTTTCAGTATGGCTGCTTACAGAACCTTTTCTTATTGCTGAGAGAACACTGAATCATATCGGATGCAAGGATTATAATTAAAAGCTTTGAATAGCATTATCACTGCTAGTTGTTGACATGATCTGTAGCAGTCACTAATTGCTACAGTCATGACTTACACAGGCAGATTCAATTCAGCTGTTCTTGGCTGGGGCATCCTCTTATGAAGTCAGGGTGTCTTTTCTGTCCTAAGGGAATTGCTTCTCCTTTCAGTTGTGTTTGTCCAGAACTCATGCACAACAGGTATATTCTCTCATTAGTTGAAGTTGCAACCTACTCTCTGTTTCACAAATCATGTATTTCTAGGAAGTTCTCTTGAGCTAAATCTAAAAGGTCTTTTAACTTCTTTGTTCACAGATCTTCAGATATTTTTTTGTGATATCCCATAAACACTTGGTTTATAAATTTCACTACATTTTACTCTTTTTTCTGAGTTACACCTTGCACAAATGAGAGTAGAAATTGCTTCATTATTTAGTTAATCATTTTGAATTTGAAACTGTTTAGAAGTACTTGAAACCTTGACATTTCATGGAAGGAAAAGCAGACTAGGAAACCCTGGGCAAATCCTGAAAAGACTGTAGTGATGAGAAAGGAGGATTTTACATGGTTGGGATAAATTCTTTATGGGGGAATTGGGGGAATTCTTGGGTGGGAATTCTTTCTAGATATTTAGCCAGCTTCTTAGAGGTGAACTAAATGACGACAGTTTTGTTGCATTGATTTTACTCCTTGTTGCACTTTTCTTGGCAACTGCACTTATTTTATCAGATAAAAGAGTGTGTTGTAAACCACATCGTGTTCTTTGCCATAAATCTTCTTAATGCTGAAGTTTTCTCAGGGCCTAAGTGATAACTCTGGATGTTGACTCATTTGATAAATGGTTTCTCATGACCATGACTGCAGCCTCAAAAACTCCTAGATAAAATTATGTCCCATCCTGCTAGGTCCTGCTCTGTGCTGCATAGGAGAAAACTGAAATGGCTCTGCTTGGGCAAAGCAAAGGGTGTGCTCCAGTGTAGCATGTTGTTCAAGGCTCAGTTTCCTGATACAGATACTAGGGCAATTGTTCCCCCTGCCAGACCCTGACACTGTTCTCCAAGAAAAAGCCAGGGCTCTGTATCAGTTCTCTCCGTTTCAAAGAATAGCATATTTGATTTATTAGCATAGATGTCAACTCAGTTGACAGAAATTCTCCCGCACTCAGTGACTAGTGCAGCAGATGCATCACACATCTGCCCTAGTTACAGACTGACTTGCATCTGCTCAGTCATTTTCATACAACCTATGTAGATGCAATTAGTGTGCAATCCTTACTGAATACGCATGAGATTAAACCGAGAATACATGAAGCCTGCATACATCCACTGAGCAGATCCGTAGGGTACAGATTTGTTACATAAGTTGCATATGTGTAAGAAGATGTATCCACACATAGCACACATGTGACCGGTTTGAGATGTCCTATAAACAGATCCTCTGCATGTGTGCTATGTCCTGCGCAGCCAGATGTCTACTAGTCCCAGGCAAACGGCCAAATTTATCAGTTTTCTTTTTCCCCATGAACAACATTTCTAGGTAGAAAACATGTGGTAAATGCAAGTTTTTGATACCACCACATAGTGAGTTCAGGTGTCTTTTCTTCAGTCTTAACCTATGACAGTGTCAATCACAGAAAAGGAAGATACTGGATAGGTCAGGAGACTTGAGGCAATCCTGACAGCTAGCAGTCCAGGTCTTTTAGCTGGGATTTACTGAGATTTCAGAGACCTTAAGCAAAATACATGGTACTTCACTAACCTTGTGCTCATTAGGAAGCCTAACTAAATACAGTGCAACATCAGTGGAATGCATATCTCTTAGATGAGATGTCCTAAAATACTGAAAGGAAGCAGATCTGCAACTCTCATTGAAATCCAGTGGGAAATGACAAGCATCTAACCTTTAGTGATAGAACAAGGGGGAATTGCTTTAAACTGAAAGAGCGATGTCAGATGGGGCTTTGAGCAACTTGATCTAGTGGAAGGTGTCCCTGCCCATGGCAGGGGGGGTGGAACGAGATGATCTTTATGGTTCCCTTCTATCCCAAACCTTTCTATGGTTCTGTGAAGAACTCTTGAAAAGGCTGTCTTTGTAACTTTTTATAGCCTTCTATGTGTTTCATACTAGAAAACATTCTATCATTTCACTGCATAGGTAGAAGTATGCTGTAGAGCCCATAAAAACTTTGTCCACTATTTCTGAGCTGCTTGTTATTTCCTTTGTCAAAAACATTTATGGGAAACATGAGATACAACATACACAGTGTAATAATAAGGGTACTGGAAAAATTTATCACAACAATACTTGCTGCCAAATGCTTTCATTGAAAACAATCTGCTGCAAACTTAATGAGATTTACTGCATTGAAAATGAATTAAAAGTCTTTAGAATTTTTCTCCCAGCTAGCTTTATATAAAAATTATGTGAATACTAAACCGCGTAAGAATACAACTAGAAAGGTGTCCCTGAAAGATATTTTTAAAGCAGCAAACCTGTAGTTGGTGTAAATAGCATGCCCAGCAAATGTGCAAGTACAAGCTCTTGGCCTCTTTACTAGAGGATTTAATTACATTTATGTTACGTAAGTTATTTTCTCTGTCTGTCTTCCTGGGGGTTTTTTTTAAGGAATCCTTTGCACATGTGTGTATCCATCTGTCCAACCGCATCCTAAGGGACCCAGAGAGTGTGAGAGAACGAGAGACTGTTTTGTGTCTGAGTAAGCAGTTGTTCCACATCTAGTCTTCTCTGCACCACACTGTAACTAAAAACCTATTCATTTAAGTCTTGAAATATATATTTCAAACTGCATTCATTAGGAATGAATCTCCTTTCCCCTTCTCAACCACATTCTTACAGGGCTATTGAAGCTTGAGCATTGAGTTCGGTCTTGGCAGGTCCCCACCCCCCTCCGAGGTCCAGGTTCAAGCCATATTTGGGTTCTTTTGTGCTGATGCCTGCAAATTCAGCAGGGAAGTTCAAGAAAGGATAGATGAGCCCTAACACTGCTTAGGCCAGTCTCCATTTCAGAGCCGAAAGGTGACAAAAAGTGCAAAAGTGAAGTTGGTCCAGGAAGGTTTTTAACAGCAAGCCATAAATTATATTTCTTTCCTTTTTTTCCCACTCTTCCCCCTTCTCAAGAGAAGGCATTTCCAGTAAAAGCTAAATTTGTCTCACGAATTGGCTCTGATCTCTTTAACACTGCTGAATGCTTCACTGCCAAGAGGGACCCCTAGTGTTTTTGTCAGGTTTTATCTCTTTCAGGCATTGGTATTTTTGTATATAATATGCATATAAATGCAAAAATAATTACAAGCACATTATATACACATGTATATAGACAATGAATGGCCAATTTTTTTCCCTGCAATGGACTCAAATGTACTGCATCCTGGGGAAAGCCAATTTTGTAATGACTGTAGACACACTGCTCAGGAATACTTGATTACACCGCATGTCACAAGGAGTAAAGGGCATTTTTCCTGAGAGACATGCCAGCATCTAAGGACAATAACCAAGGGCTCTAGCTTCTGAAGAGCTGTAACGAAAGACCAATGAGTAAGGGCCACATACATAATCTGTTCACTAATATAGGGAATAGAGAGAAAAATTCAGGGAAACAAGATTAAGTATCTTACTTGGAGCTGGAGTATATAAGAGTATATCCGAGGAGGAGACAGTTATATGTTCAAGGGGTAGGGAATAGAAAGACAAAGTTTCATTTGCCTTTTCTTTAGAATCTAAATCAACCTTTCCTAACAGTAGTACTTGGTTCTAACCAAGCCTCTATCCAGAGTAAAAGCCCAGTAAGAATTTAGGAACTTAAAAAAATCTGTTTCATTAAAGGAAGGTGAGTTGAAAGAGTTTGGCTGTAAATTGGAGGCTCCACAAAAGGAGCAATGTTTTTTAAAAAAACTTGCAAGCAAAAAGGATGCCAAAAACCCTAAAGCTATTACATTTTTGGTACTATTCTATGGCATTCATCCAAAGAGGATAAGGAGACAGATAACATAAATCAACAAAAGACTTTGTGAAATATGCCCATTTGGTGACAAGAAGGTCCAGTGGTCCAATCATGAGCCAACTGGCAATTCACCTGAGCCCACACAGGGATGGGGGTCAGAGGGCTGATTCCCTCCACCTAAGGAAAGGTGTGTACCTGTGGGAGTTTCACTCTGATGTCAGGCCTGGCAATTTCAGGCCCTTGAAACATGTCTTTCCTTGGCTTACCTGGCATGAGTTCCAGTCAACCACATTGGGATAAATGCAATGCAGACTCTCAGTGGGGGAAGGAAAAAGTCAGCTCTTCAGGAAGCAGGGTGCCATCCTGCAGCCAAGCCATGAGATGCCTGGAGAGCCCCTGTCACCCTCTCCAGAGAGTGTCTTCTGAGAGGGTGGCTGAATGACTGATGGCCTGTACAAACGCTTTTTCTACGTGATAAAGACACTTGGCTGCCTCGGATTTGGATGTAGTTTTCACTGTGTTATTCACTACCGGAATGTCACCAGCTGGGCAAAAATTGCTCATATTTGGAGTCCTTAGATGTGTCATATGTATTTTGATGAAATATTCTTTTGACTGGAGAAAATACCACTTATTCAAAACAGAAATATGCAGAAAAGTTAATTTTGACACTCAGTGTATATTTCAAGTTGCCAGAATATTTTGACCTTTTGCAAGAAAAATGTTCTGATTTTCCAGCTCAAAAGGTTTTAGTAAAACAATGTGCAATGAAAACATTTAGAAAGGGTGAAATTCAGACAGAAAGATCTCAAAAATAGCCCAAAATAATAAAAGAGCTGATGCAATTAATTCAGACATTTGCTTCACATAAATTTTCAATATTTAGTCTTTTGCTTGTGCACTACTCCCAGCATCTCCCACCCTCCTCCTGCTTTGCTGTCTGAGGGGCTGTGGTTAATGGTTTTCATCCATATGAGATTTTGATGTGTGGCTACTCCTAACTTAAGTAGGACCTTCTCCAGTGTCTCCATGAGATTTTTTTCATATATGTCCTTTATCATATCATCAGCAAAAAAAGGGAAGTACATGTAATAAGATGAAATTTCTGTGTGCAGCTTCTTATAGGAAAAAAATATATTTTCTTCATTTTAGAAATTTTCTGGTAATTTATATCTCCTGCAGGCAATAAGACTTTTGACTTAATTTCTTTCTAAAGTTAATTTCAAAAGGCATCTTAGCAAATGTCTCGTCCTCAGATCAAGGCTTTTTCCAGTTCAAAAATTGTAAGTTAGTTTTCTGATGACAATATTAGCATACCATTGACAATAAATTAGCATACAAATGAATAATTCATAGATTCTTAAGGATTTGGAATGGACTGTATAGATCATCTAGTCCCACCTCCCCCTTCCATGGGCACGGACATCTCCCACTAGACCAGGTTGCTCAAGGCTTCATCCAGCCTGGCTTTGAACACTGCCAGCTTGGGGCATCCATGACCTCCCTGGGCGACCTTTTCCAGTGTCTCACCACCCTCACAGTAAAAAACTTTTTACTGGTGTCTAATTGAATTTCCTCTCCTTCAATTTCAATTGTACTTTGCACCCCTTGTCCTATCACTGCAGTTCCTAACAAAGAGTCCCTCTTCAAACACCCTGTAGCCCCTTCAGATACTGAAAGGCTGCTATGAGTTCTCCATACAACCTTCTCTTCTCCAGGCTGAATAGCCCCAATTTCCTCAGCCTGTCTTTGTAGAGGAGACACTTCAATCCTCTCATCAACTCCGTGGCTCTCCTCTGGACTTGCTCCAACAATTCTATGTCCTTCTTATGTTGAGGGCACCAGAACTGCACGCAGAATTCCAAGTGGGGTGTCATGACAGAAGAGTAGTAGTAATTAACCCATACACAGTATAAAAATAATTGCATAGCAGAAAGCTTCCCTTGCTCATCATCTTGATATACAACAATTTCCTGCAACACAGTAAGATAATAACTAACCTATTTCTCTATTCAAAATTTTGCTGGAGATATTAAAGGAGTTTTTATGCTGCCTAAACTCATTTATGTTCTGTAGGCCACACTGCTGGAAAAATAAGTATGAAATAAAAATCCCCAAACAGCATTAAGACAAGATAGTGATAACACATCAATTTTTGCTGTATATGTTGTAACTATTTCTGCAGGAAAGGTGGCTCTTCAGTGTCACAAATAATAACTAGCTCAGTTTCTCTTCTGCAAGTCTTCTAGTCCTCTTCTAATCTCGCTCAACCCTGGGATCTTATAAATATCTCTTTTGTCCAAAAGTTTTTTTCTTGCTTGACCATGAGACTTGCACACTGGTATTTATGGCAGGACATGAGAAACAAACAAGACAATAAAAATCTTGTGGCTGATAAGAAAGTTAACAAGAACCACACAAACAAATTTAGCATATATATTAAATATTCTAAGTTCTGCCCACAGAAGATTGTTAGATCACCTGTAGCTCTCTGATAATGAACTCATTAATTGTTTATTGAGAATGGACTAAGTAAATGTAGTGCCTAATATTTCCGTGTTTGTCCCTGAATTTATTTGTGTTGGTCACCTCGTATATTAAAGGAAATTACAGATAAGTAATTTACACACCTGTGATCTACTAAAATAAAGGGACCTGCCTGAGCACATTGTCTGTGTACATGTTTAATCTGAAGTCATGAGATATAAGAAAATGTTTAAAACTAAGCACAACTCCTGGACTGATTGAGTTAGCCATGTACTTATCATTGATTGTCATGGCAGTTTGGTACTATGATAATTTTGAAATGCTCAGGCAATTAACTCACTAGCCCTTAAACTCATTTGAAAACCTGTCTTGGTGGGTACCTCCTTGCTAGTAAGTTAAAGAGTACTCTGGCCTTGCAAACAAATGGCATGGGCTGGGCACATCCTTACAGCTAATCTCTCCAGATCCAAAACTGGGTAGCTGCATCCAAATTCATTAATAAATTAACCCTGCTGATGCTAATTGCTGCACCATGCCTATGGATTTAGGAGAAAACCAGGTCAAAACCATGTTGGGGCCTGTTCTGTAAGATTTCTCATAAAATTCAGTGTTGAGTACTCAAAGGGAAAAAGTTACTTTGTGAGCAAAATCAGGAATCAGCTGCCAGCTGCCAGACAAGAAGTGTTAATTTCTCCTGCTTATCAGAAGAATAGTTACCAGTAGGCTAGGAATTTGTAACAGGGCTGCGTATTTGGGAAGAAGTGATGTTAGAGCAGTGCATATCTAATAAGAAAGAACTATAAAATCTTTGCTGCAATAACTATGCAATAATTTTGCCCAATTATTGACATTCCTGCACTTGTGTGGCAAAGATGCTTTGGAAGTCCTAAAATCTGTAGGCATCTGTCAATATCAGAGTATACTGTGTCAGCCTGAAGGAAAGAGGTGTATAATGAGAATTTTTCACTTTCTCTAGGCAACACATTTAGCTAATGCCAGAGACCTGGTTTCAGACATAATGGGAGCATAACCTGATTTACTTTCATAAATTTTATGCCTTTAAGTAAATTTCTCAAGGATTTTATCTATACTGTTGCGTTGTTCCATTTCAATCTTTGTATTGCTTTTAATATATCTTTTTTTTCTTCTGTCAGAAGTAGATTGATCAAGCAAGTCATCTATTTTCACATAAACATGTTTAATGTAGAGCATGGCTATGCATTTTCCTGTTAGGAGGTTACCTAGAATTGAAATCAAGGTTGCTGGTGCTGCAGGTTTGCTAGCAATACCTCCAGTATGCTACTGTCTTTTAAGATGTATTTAGAGAGTGGAGAGGGTGCCATCATTTACAGTAAAACTTTCAGCTAGTAAACCCAGGAGAAAAGAAACTATTTCATCAATCTAACCCAGACCATGAAAAGTATCTGCTTCAGACCGAAAAGCCTGAAATCTAAAACCTGAAACAATAATACAAGTGCTCAGAAAAAGAAGATGCAAAAAGCCAATAGTTGTCATTTTCTAAAGAGCTCATGGATTTGGATGGACTAAAATATCTCAGCCCTTTCCTGGAAGACAAGAACATAGAAAAGATGAGGGAAGGCAAGGGAGGAACAGAAGCTGTTACAAGTCTAATGAACACTAACTGAGTCATTGTATAATTTACCAAATCAAAATCATGTGGGTTTGGTCTTTTGCCTACTGTTTACAAATTTTTTTATTGTAATCACAGAGTTCCCATTATTTTAAAAACCTAAATGCTTTCTCCATGATTTTCACATTTAACTAAGCAAATCATTTTACTTTCCACTGACACTCTGCTTTTTGCTTATTCTTTCCCAGCTTGAATTTTCACTAAGCAAGTTCCCTCTGACTTTCTGGAGCCTTTTAAAAATTTCTTTTCTTAGGAACTTAAATTTTCCAGGTGTCAGAAGTTTTAAAACATCCATTGTATAGTCATATGATCAATGTTTTAGTAGTTGTTTAAAAATGTTGACATAATATGCAGGGAGAATACATGATGGCATGTGAAGATATAAAGATTTTATTGGCATTAGGTTGTATTAGCTGCATTGCTCACGTGTTGAAGTCATGAATGTGTTTTGTCATCACTATTTATTATTTATACAGTGCCAAGAATGTGCTGGACAACACCTTGTTATGAATACAATAAAACATATTTATGACGTGGCCTATCATCTATTTACATTAGATTCTGTTTTAGAGATATTTCAGAACACTTTAGGCTTTTTAATTTGTGTGGCTTTATTTTCCAATATATTTCTTCCTCTAAATTCTGGCAGCCTTTACTCTTATTTTCTGTTTTAGCACATTCAAGATTTACTTTTGTGATGTTAACCACACCTAATTTGCAATTTGTCTGGGGTAACCATTGTTACATCTTGCTGCAAAGCTGAGAATCTAACTGTCCACTGGGATAGACCTATTATTTCTTACTCTAAATTACCTCATGCTCCAGAATAGAAAGTTTCTTGTAGTAGATTTAGGGAAAAAAAAGGTATAATTTTCCTATATCAATACAAGAAAAAAGGGGATTAAATGTGTCAAGGCTTTTCTTTGTTACCTTCCCTTCTTTTCAAAGCAGTTGGCTTTTTCTTACAGTGCACACCTAAACCAAATGGTGTTCCTTGCTTCAAAAAGCATGTTTTGTATATTTTCTTAGTAGTAATGCTGTAGTGGATGCATGCCATGGATCTTGTGTGAGGCTCTCATACAGTGAAATATGAGGTTGTGGTTAGAGAGGGATGCAATGAAATTAGGCAAGAAAAGGAAAGGTAATGAGAAACCACAGTGATTGCTCCTCACATTTGATTGTCAGGGCTGCAGGGCTAGCAGTAAGCATGCAGAGGTTGTCAAACATTCAGGGAAGAACTTGCCTGCAGTGTAGACGTTTTGCAAGATAATTCAGACAAAGTAAAACTGCAAAGGCAGTGAAGAATGGTGGTGAGGGTGACCTGGATGTTGATTCTACCTGCATCCCAGACTGAGGCAAAAGAGAAGGAGGTTGTTGCCGCAGCAGCTGAGCAGGATCTGGAGAATCTGTGTCATATTTTTTTTCATTAACCTATTAAAAAAACCTACACCTAGTACGAGTAGTAGTAATGCGCTACAGATCTATTTCATAAAACCATAGATCCCCAGTCTACAAGGGAATATTTGACTCATCTTGTCTATCTCCTTTATAAAAAGTACCATATTGCTTTGCTAAATTAAATTGTGCTCAGGTTAAAGTATATGTGTCTCCCTCTCTCATGCTCTCTCTCTTACTTACTCAAAATTCAATCTTTATTTTGAAACTGGCACAGAGTGATAGCCCACTGCAAGCTGAGGTAATATATTCCAATGAAAAATTATTTCACTGTTAAAAATCTTATTCCTTATTTCTTTGCCTGAATTAGTCACACATCAGTTTCCAGCTATTGAATCTTGATGTATGCCTTCATCTGCTAGGCTGAAATTTTGCTTCCATGGAGGTGCTTATTTACAGGCTGCGGTCATAGCAATTCCTAATTTTTTATGGCAAGGTAAATAAATAGAATTTCTGTAATCCTTGACTAGATGACATGACATCCAATCATTTTTTTTCCTGTAAGACACGTGATTCAGTAATTTTAAAATTCTTTCAGCAATTATCTAAAATTTTGCCTATTCCTTAACACCCTTGAACTATGGCCCTCAGAGTAGATCTAATATTGCAGTAGCCATCACCTCAGGCTCAGAGTTATGGCAACACTCTCTCCCCCTCCTATTCCACTTTCCCTGGATTCCACGACTGTACCTCAGGACACCTGGGCTACTGCATTCACTTGGGGGGTGGAAGGTTTTCTGGTATGAACCATAGACCAAACACTCTTTTCAAAAATGCCATCATAATGATTACTTAACTTTAGCCTAAACATAGGAAGCGAGACTCTAGAAGTTCTCTGTATTGTATATGTGAGGGAGATTTTTTCATGGGACATGTCATAACATAACTGTATATTTATGATTTCCTGCTAACCATGAAGAACCTAAATAGATTAAACTTTAATTTGGGCCCTTAAAGCCAAATGGTGTGAACACCTTCCCCATATCTCCAATCCTCTTATATGCAACAAACACTAAATTCTACCCATACCTTCCATCCCTTGATTAAATGACTGCACCTCACCTTTAAACCCACTATCACTGAGGTAGCATTTAGCAGTCTAAGTAACCTGCCTGAAGCTAATCTCATTTTAGATATTCATTACACTTCAACCATGAGCAGCTGTGGCTATATCTGAAATGCTCTCTAAGTCCTGGCCTGTGGAATTCACATTGTAGACAACCTGCAGGCATCTTCCTTGTAATGATAAATCAGTTAGCACAGCTAACTGTGCCTTCTGTCCTTATCTTTACACGTTCAAGCACATCATGTGCTCTCTGAAAGGACTCAAACTCGTTTTTGGGTTCCGTTTTGTTGGTCTAAGTCCCGAAATAGAAACTGATCTTTTTGGATTATGGAAGAAAACTGAAAAGACACCCTAGGATTCTTGTGCAGAAACTTTGCTTGAAACTCCTTACAGTTATAAAATATTTATCTGGGTGACTCTTTGCTCTAAATTTCTTTCAGTTGTTATGCTATTACTGGAAATTAATATACTGCATTGAATAATATATAGCATCAATTTTAGTCTCTGTGTTCTTTTTTTTTCCTTAAATATGGCTGCGATGTGCTGAAGAATGCTTTGTTTTGTAGCATCTATGGATGTAGGGTTTTCTCCCAAGAGGCCCACTCTTCAGACGAGGGGCAGGAGTCAGGATGCTTGGCCTTACTGGCTGTCACCAAATCTGAGCAAATGGAAGAGGGGAGAGGACCAGCATGACATTTCCATCTGGTTTTCTCTGAGATAGAAGGTGCTTAAGAAGCTCATTAATCATGATATGGAGCTGGTCAGACATTTTTAGTTCAGTAATACATAGACTACAATGACTGACTATATATATACATTTTAATTTGTTGAGACTGTTTATATTTTCAGGGTGAATGGTTGCAGAGAGGCCTGAAATGGAATGTGAAGCTTGAATCTTTCACAAAATCTGCAGTAGTTTGGGTTTGACACTATTTTAACAATGAAGCCAATGTGTCAGCTTGAAATTCTTCTTCAGGTTAAGATAGAATCAGCAGGGCCAGTGTCCATGCACACACACATATACAAACACACAGACACTCACACAGTCACAGATATGTCTCCACTGAACTCTGTCTGTATGAACTTTACATCTTGGATCTGCCTTGGGAAAACTAAGGTCTCCCGTTTTCCTGGGAAATGTGGCACATTTTTGATCATAAAATTGTAAGCAAATGATTTCTTTCATTTGAAGCTCAAGCAGTAGAATCTGAGGTGCACTTTTGGACTTGTGTAGTATGAAAATAAAAAGTTTACACCAAAACACATTCTCAGTTTGGATTCATTTCTCTATAAAAATGAATCACTATCCTTGTGTTAAATAGTATCATTAACTCTGAAGAAGAGTTTTTATTGACGTACTGATTTTCCTGTGACAGCTACTGTGCTTGTAGAACTGTGCCCAAGCAGCATTTTTGAAACACTAGAAATTATAGCAATAATAATTGCAATACAAGACTCTATAAACTGCTCTGCCAGTGCACTTGGTTCTTACAAAAATGTGCTGGGAAATCATTTACTGTTCACGTTGTGTTTGGAACATTCCCAGGAGCTTAGCTAACTACACCGCAAATGATGTCCAAATTTGTGTGCTGTGTACTGGCTAATGTGTGCTCTGCTGCCCCACAGAATGCTGGTACACCCTTGCCTTTCCTTTACAGGAGGTGGGAAATCCTCCTTAAATGCCATTTCTATTTTGATTTGGTTACAAAGACTGGCTATGTCAGCAAAAAGAAGAGAAATACTTTATCTTAGCAGGCTGGCAGATGATGATAAGCAAGTTCCATCACATTCAGTGTAGCCATACTATCTTGCTGCTGGGGAAGGTGCTCTGACTATGAAGAAAGAGAGGGACTGTGGTAAGACATCCTACAAAAAGGTGTGTGCCTAAGGCTTTTATTTTTGACTGAGGGTGTAGATATAAGAAGAGTATCAAGCAGCTCTGGAGGAAGCTCCGGGGAACAGATGCATAATTGACCTAAGGCTCAACAGGGTTATATGGGGATTATCACAGAAACATAGTGTTCTGAGTTGGAAGGGACCCACGAGGATCATAAAGTCCAATTCCTGGCCCTGTACAGGACAATCAGATGGATCACACCATGCGCCTGAAAATGTTGTCCAAATATTTCTTGAACTCTGATAAGTGATCACTTCGATAGAAGAGAAGATCCAGATGACTAATTCTAGTGAGCAAAAATGTTTAAAAAATGAGTATTTGAGTGTTCTAGGGGAGGAAAGACCAATGAGAGTGGAAGGAGTTTCTGAGGAAAGAGAGTGTTATAGATTGCCTGGCTTGTTGCATGGTAGTAGGTCTGCTTCTTGAGACGTATGACTATTATTTGTATTACCTTCTACAAGGATCTAGGACACTGAGGATATCCTTGCTTCTTCTGTCTCCGGTTGTAGCATTTGGTCTTTTATTACAGTCTGTGAGTTTGTTACAAATTCCTGAGGTGCAATTTGAGGTCTAGGGTGTAGAGAAAAGTGCAGAGCAGCTGTAGGGTGACTTTCTAGAACTGCCTGGTTCCTTCTGATTACAGAGGATTGTGGTCAGAAGACAAGGTTCTTCAGTGAGTTTATTCCTGCTTTCTTTTCTTTTGTTTATTGTTCAGTATTACTTAGTCTTGCATCCAGAAATATTCTTTACAAATAAGGAGTAATGTCAGGATTCCAGTACTTACAGTTAACTGTAACACACACATTTACTTCCAAATATATGATTTGAAATTCACATGGACATAAAAATATAGGGGATAGAAGAATATTTTTTAAGGGAAGTGGTCAAAGACCTATCACTTAAATTATGTAGTATAACACCCCTCCTGAAGGGTTCAGGCATATATTAGAGCAAAGAGTCATACATTGGCCAGGATAAGACAAGATGACCTAAGAGCTCTTTCATCTACAATTACATGTTTATGTTCCCAGTGGTTTCCCATAGTTTAGTAACAAGACAAACATACTACCGGATTTGATGTTGAAATGACCTTTAAGGCATTAAACATGATATCTATGTGAATAGCAGTAATATGATGTATAGTATATAATGAGTAATAGTTCTTTTACCAGAAATACCATAGTGAAAGAATGAGATGTGTTATAAGTATCATCTGATTTGCCAAGTTCATGCTAGTACCTGTTTGGCAATGCTTTATTTAAGCCAAGTTATGGTGTAACGAGTGGATATATCTATATATGGTTCTGGGCACATGTACACACACCCACTTACACTGTGCTATTCACTGAAGTCCTGTTCAATGTGATCTCTGATCTCTACTATTTTTACCAAATCCTGTCACCAGTAAGTCTAAACAGAGGCAAAAGACTAGAAATTTATATACCTTTAATGAGAAATACAAGACTACATAACTACAAGATATCTATAATATCAATCCCACCCTGTCTATGTGCAGACAGACATATCCAGTAATTCTTATTGGATATTTAGGAAAATTCATCTTTAAAAGTAAATAGGTTTCATTCCTTTATTACAGTCACTGGAAAGTTGTTTCACAACTGTACATATGGCAAGTGACACTTTTCCTTATCTGTAGTGGAAAAGCATCCATTGTTAACGTTTGCATGCATGTTTTAGTTACCTTTTTTTCGAAGATCTCTTTTCCTTCTGTGTACCATTCTTGTCTTTCCCCAAATGTCTGCATAAAGGTTTCACACTTTCCGTATCCTTTGTTCTGAGAGTCTATGTAAGTTAATGGTCTTCGAGTTTGCTTATTTCATCACAGTTTGCAGCATAGATCTAACCTTTTACATATTTGCTTTGGTACAATCATTAACACAACTTTAAAATAATATAATATAGTAACATGCCTACAAAAAACCACAAATACATTTTAAAATAATATGGTGTTCCTTTGACTTTTGTCATGCTAGTGGAAATAACATACAATGAAGAATGGTGACATTTCACAGACAAAGTTCAGAAAGCCAGTTTGATTTTGAGCAATTGCTATACTAAATTTAGATAGAAACCAGTAAGTCCATATTAACAATTGGCCTGTTTGTACAGATTAGGGAACATGTTACTAGGAATATCTGGTTGATATTTCAGAAGACAACTGAATGTTCGTAGTAAAATATGAAAGCAGCTCTCTTTGAGGGCGTGTTCCTGTGGCAATGAATCTGTGCTAATGCTGGTTTCCCACCTGCAGCTGCAGTATATCATGAATAGAAGACTCTTCTCATTCTGCAGCCAGTCAGCACTGCATGATCCTTATTCCCTGAAGTCACTTTCAAGTTATGATTATCCAGTTTACAGGAAAAATTCTAATTTATTGTTTCTTGCATCAATCCTACCTATGTATGTGGAATCATAGAATCATTAAGGTTGGAAAAGATCTCCAAGATCATCAAATCCAACCTTTGATCGAACACCACCATGTCAACTAAACCATAGCAGTGTCATGTCCAGTCATTTCTTGAACACTTTCAGGAATGGTGACTCCACCACTGCCCTGGGCAGCCTGTTCCAATGATCAACCACCCTTTCAACGAAGAAATTCTTCCTGCTGTCCAAGCTGAAGCTCCCCTGCTGCAGCTTGAGGCTATATCCTTTTTTCCTGTCACTTGTTGCCTGGGGTAAGAGCCCAATCCCCACCTGGCTACAACCTCTTTCAGGCAGTTGTAGAGGTCATTCTTGAGCCTCCTCTTCTCCAGGCTAAGTACCCTCAGCTCCTATTCATAGAACTTAGTCTTCAGCGCAGCTGCAGTATATCATGAATAGAAGACTCTTCTCATTCTGCAGCCAGTCAGCACTGCATGATCCTTATTCCCTGAAGTCACTTTCAAGTTATGATTATCCAGTTTACAGGAAAAATTCTAATTTATTGTTTCTTGCATCAATCCTACCTATGTATGTGGAATCATAGAATCATTAAGGTTGGAAAAGATCTCCAAGATCATCAAATCCAACCTTTGATCGAACACCACCATGTCAACTAAACCATAGCAGTGTCATGTCCAGTCATTTCTTGAACACTTTCAGGAATGGTGACTCCACCACTGCCCTGGGCAGCCTGTTCCAATGATCAACCACCCTTTCAACGAAGAAATTCTTCCTGATGTCCAAGCTGAAGCTCCCCTGGTGCAGCTTGAGGCTATATCCTTTTTTCCTATAACTAGTTGCTTGGAAGAAGAGGTTGACCTTCACCTTGCTACAACCTCCTTTCAGGTAGTTATAGAGATTGATAAAGTCTCCTCTGAGTCTCCTTTTCACCACGTTAAACAATACTCAGCGATTCCTCCTATGACTTACTCTTTAAACACTTCACTGCCCTTGTTGCCCTTCTCTGGACTCTCTCCAGCACCTCAACATCCTTGTAATGAGGGGCCCATAACTGGACAAAGTACTCAAGGTATGGCCTCACCAGTGCTGAGTACAAAGGGACAATCATGTCCCTAGTCCTCCTGGCCACACTATATTTGATACAGACCAGGATGACATTGGTCTTCTTGGCCACCTGGGCACGCTGCTGGCTCATGTTCAGCCAAGGTTTTTTCACCCCATTTCCATCAGTCTTGTACTCAGGTTCTTCCTGCTCTTGATATCCCTTGCCTCCTCCAGACTGATGGTGCTTCGTGGTTCTTTCATCTGCAAATCATGAGCTCGTTGCTACTGCTGTGGAGGCAATATCATTAATGCAGAAGTTTCAAGATCAGTCCTCAATGCAGTCCTGGGGGATCTTTCCTGGTAAACTCCTCCAGCTGGATTCAGCACTACTCTTTTCATATTCCCCTCATAAGTCCATTTTTCATCTGGGAACCTACTAATCTCCAGTTTAACTAATTACTTTCCATAGTAATTAATATCAGATGCCAGTAGCCCAGCTAAATGTGGTCTATATTATTGCCTTTGTTTAGATAATCAATTATTTCATCAAAAGAAATACATCAATCTAGTGTTATGTATTTTAACATGGATAAACCCGTCATAATATTTTCCCTATTTTAGTCTTCTTACATTTAATTATTTCTTCAATATTCCTCTCCAAACCGGGTATACTATGAATATTTAGGCAAACAGGCCTTTTCAATAAGTGCATAAATCTTGCTCCTTACAAACCATATGATTCTATCCCATCTTGAAGCAATAAAAAATGGCAAAATATATCCCACTAGCTTCCAACAAAGTAACATAAACAAATAGTTCCAATATTCAGGCTCATACATTTTCTCCAAAGATCCACATTCTTTCTCATGTAAGATAAGACTGATGATAGAGGAAAGAAGTTGGCAAGAAAATTCTAATTATTTTAGCTATTAGAATTGGGTAATACTTCAGTCTTGAATTAAGAACATTCCCTTTTTAGAGTCTGGCAGAATAGACTCTCCATATCATATAATTCCTTTCAAGCTAAGGCCTCAGGCTGCTGCTTAGTTACATCAGCCCATCCCACATCTGGGCTATGGAATGAAACTTGCACATTAGGATAGGGTCTTAAGGATACCCTTATGGGTACATTGTGTATTCTGGAAATACTTGTTATTGATAAAGAAATTACCAAGACATTCTCTCTTTAACTAGTTCTAGTCTCTGTGTATTGGTAAAGCTTTCACAACTAGGTGCTCTCAAGTTCTTTGAGTTTCAGTTTCATTAGGTCAGATTCATCTGTTCTTGAACTTTGTGTGCGAAAACACCAGCTCTGCCTCTTCCTTTGGAGGCTCTGGTATACTTGTCTCATCTTCTCTGGGTCCACATGAAACCATCTCTAGACTTGATTTATACAAGAACAGCTTTCCTAAACCCAGTCTTTGTGCATATTTTGTTTAATATGCCCCTCTTCAGTTTTCTTATTTTTCAGCTCATCCTTGATGTCTCGGTTTTTTTTACTTTTACTTTGTCTACTTTAAGAGTAATAACAATTTTCTCTGTTTCTCAATTAGAAGAATTTTTAATCCTTTAAGCCTAAAATAATAGCAAGAAAAATGGTAATTTTTGTTTGTCTCATTTCCTGTGCGCATCAAGCTATGAGGAAAATCTGTCATTGTTTCCAAGTAGACTCTGCCCTGCTGGGTCTTGTTCACTCTCATAATGCTTTGTTTCTAACTGAGGAACATAGGTTTTTCTGAAGCACAAGGACAAGTTTTACATATTTTCTACAGGTAGAAATAAATATCTAGTGGTTCTTAGTGAGAAGTCATTTTAACTTCTCTTGGATATTTTTTAAGATAAGTGCAAAAGTAAGAAACATTTCCTTTGTTTACATGAACTGAAACATCAGTATTACATATGAACTAAATATCTGGTTTACTTTGAAAATAAAAAGTTTCTTTGCACTTCAGTTGGAGATAGAAAATTTTGGAAAAAAGTTAAAAATTACAAATTTCCAGTTAAAATGGAGAAATCCAAAAGAACGTTTCCCCCCCTATAATCCTAAAATTTTCATTTTGGAAAACTTGCCCTTAGTGAAATATGTTCTTCATTTTGAAAAGCAGACAGCGTTATAGAAAATGTTTCTGCTTTGCAGTGACAAGCAATTACAGATACTCAGTGTATGATAATTACATGGTACATTGAAACAATTATATACATATTGTCTCTTTTTCCACACTCAGGATCTTCCAGTAATTTACTGATTCAATTATTCATAATGTTTTTCCTCTTTGTATTTCCCAGCACACTGAACAATATTTAGTTTAAAAACTTCAGAGCTAGGCACTGAAACAAATGTTCCAAATACCAAGTATGGAAGACATATTACATCAAAGCCTGGAGAGTTTTACAAGTCAATTTAGGGAGTCATCTAGATCCTTCTATCACAGCTATGAAGTGCTGCATCTTGTGCAAACTATCCCTGGGAAGCCCATCAGCCTTTGTTCCATGAGTAAGCCATTTGCTTCCCTTATTCCAGAAAGTTTCTGGATCATATGTTCTGCATATGTGTGGCCAAATTTTGATCCTTTTAAGCCAGATGTATCTTAGTGTTTAGGAAAACAAAAATCAGACCATATTCACCTAAAATTTGGTATATAGAACAATGGACAATGGCATTACATACTCTCTCATGAACAAATGCTCAGATCATTGGCTGATAATTTCTCTAACATCAAGGCCTTTTAGACATTTTTTTTTTTTGCTATCAGGGAATGACACCTGTCTTACCATTTCCTTGAGTGTTTATCTTCCAGATAGGGCATGGACTATTTGAGGATATTTAACTCAACTTTAATTTACTAAAAATCAAGCCTCACAATGTTTGTCAATGTGCTTTTAGTAGAACCATTTGTAAGGATGCTACTAAGAGAACTTAATAGAAAGAAGATTACTGATCTCTCTAATTACTGTAGTAATCGACATCAGCTCTTCAGGAAATGCCTGAGAAACTATTTGTGTGAATATTTTTGGTAGATGAGGTTAATAGTACAGAAAGACCAGACAACATGAGTTAATTGCCAGCAAACTCAAATGCTGTAGGACTGATAGGAATACAGTAGCTAGATGAGATGGAAAAGACAGTGCTGAAACAATTGATTTTGGAGGGTTTTCAAGACTGATATCGATATAACTTAAATTTTGAAAGATCTAAGAGATGTAATTTGTTGGAGCTACCTTAGAAGGTTAGGTTACATAGTATTTGCTGAATATTTGTAACTTCAGTCCAAAGAAGTTAAGGGAACATCAAAAGATAATAGTCAGTTATATGTGTTCAGATAATAAAATGTATAAATATCAGCCTCTTCTGCTTTTGCTTTCTTTCTGTCTCTCAAAGCTTATCAATGGATGATAAGCCTGTTCTTGTTCTTTCACTACAATGGGTATTTTGGATATCAACAGAATCTGACTTTCAAAGCAGGTACTTTTCATTTATTCTCAGTGACTTAGATATTTTTGAGAAGTATTACAAATTCCATATATATACTGCAATTATTGTCAGTAATGGTACCTCTCTTTTTATTATTAAATTCTTCTGAACAGTGATTTTAGAGACATCCAGCAGAAAAATCTTGAATTTTTTTTTCTTAAAATAATTTGTGAGTTCACTACATTCAATTACCCCTATGGTTATTTAGATTTTTCTGTTTCCTTATTTGTGTATATATCTCAAACTTAGAAGCCACGAGCAAAACAGGGTGCATGACAACATAAGCATAACTAAAAAATTCTGAGCATTGTGTACCTCTCTGATTTAGTGTGCATGCACAATTCTGAAATCAATGCATGCTTTAAATGTCAGGAATGTGTACTGATGACTGCCTGAAGGCCTGAAGGTTGGCAGACTTACAGTAGACAGTTAATCAATTTTCTTCTCCTGGTAGTGCTAAATGAATTCAAAAGAAATCTGTTTACAGAGTTTATTTTTAAATTTCTGTATTTGAATTGGGCAATTTGTACTCGAAATCCTTAGCAAAATGTAGTTTGAGCTGCATACATGTTACTATTATTTCTCGGGCTGGATTTAGTCCCATACAGAGTTCAGATTTATAATAAATTTTTGTCTTCTGTGGTAAAGATAATATTGTTCAATCCATGTGTTTTTATTATCACTGGATTCTCTGCAGGAATAAATCAACTGGTTAGCTTCTGTCCATCAATCTCTTCAGAACAAAAAAAGAACAACTTGAAAACTAATTTCCAGTCAGACCTGAGCCTGATTGTTTAGCTTTGTCATTATTCTGGTATGCAGCATCATAAATCATACATCACTACAAAAGTCTAACCACAGGCATATCAGAAGGGGCATTTCTATGTATTGAAAACCTTTTTTAATATTAATTTCCTTTAACATAAACATAAAACTTCTATATTCTCGATATCAGTATTTAATTTTTCTTAGTGTTACAATAACATCCTTATTTAGTTGTTCACAGGGTTTTAGTGGGCAACTGTGTACTTACTTGGATATTGCCCTCAGGCAAAGGCAGCCTGACCTGGTAAAATTTGCTCCAGTCTGGGAAGGAAACTGGGACAACAAAGATCTTCCATTAGAGCTGGAAGGCAGCTTTCAGAGACTGTCTGAGATATCCAGAAGAGCTCTTCAAGAGCAATGATGCATCTTAGTATTTCAGAAGTTGATAGCAGAAAAATTCTTAGGAAATGTAACTTCTGTGATTCAATTTTGAGTTTTGAGTTTTGTTTTGCCTTCTGCCCCACTAAGAATTTATTGCCTTTTTTACATCAACAGTAATTAAAATTTTTTTCATATTAGGTTGTTTACTGGAGTACCTTTTTTTTTCTGGGAGATATAGTGTTATACACTAGAAAAGGTGAAGCTTTCTTGGATGCTGTTAGCACTTGTTCCAAACAGCATTTGCAGATTAGTACATGTGAAAGCCAAAGTCTATGAAAAAGAAACAACAACACAAACCAACCAAACAAAAAATGTTGGGAGAATTTAAAACCAGTATACACAAGCACCTGAATAAAAAGCTGGGGACAGATGGAGAATCCTGGATGCTATGGCCCAGCAGCTGGAGGGGCCCCAACACAGGACTGTGATGATCCAGCAGGTTTGTGTGAGGGTCCTGTAAGATTCACATTGGTCACTATGAAAAGCTTCAGAGGAAGCAGTGAAACTTCTAGCAGCAGACAAAGAGAAAAGAATTAATACCTTATCTCCTTATGGTAGGTATTTGCATTAATTAGGAAGTCCTGAGAACTGACTAACAAGAAGTGATATTAGACATTGTAATCAATTTTTATTTTTTTATTACATATATTTCTGTGTGTATATAAGTAGTTAACTCTTGTTTTGCTTTACATACATTTTATTTTATTTTTAATGGACATACTGAGACAAAAGTAAGCTTTGGTGTGCTTTCATTTATGTCAAGCCAGAGTAGCCCCTAAATGAACCAAATTTGTTGCTAATAAGCCTGGAAGCTGGTTGTGGTTTAATCCCAGTCAGAAACCAAGCCCCATGCAGCTGCTTGCTCACTCCCCACCAGTAGAATTGGAGAGAGACTTGGAAGGGTAAAAGCTAGAAAACTCATAGATTGAGATAAAGACAGTTTAATAGGCAAGGCAAAAGCCATGCACACAAAGAAAGTGAAACAAGGAATCAATTTACTGCTCCCCACAGGCAGGTGGTGTTCAGCCATCTCCAGGAGAGCAGGGCGCCATCACACTTAACGGTCCCTTAGGATAACAAGCTCTGCAACTCCAAAATTCCCTCTGCTTCCTCCTTCTTTTCCCAACTTTTTTTACTGACCATGATGTCATATAGTATGGAATATTCCTTCCATTAGTTTGGGTCATCTGTCCCAGCTGTGTCTCCTCCCAGCTTCCCATGCACCCCCAACTTCTTCACCAGCATGTCAGTATGAAAAGTCTTGGTTCTGTGTAAGCTCTGCTCAGCAGTAAAAAAAGTAAATATTATCAGCACTGTTTTCAGTACAAATCTCAAACACAGCCCCATAACAGCCACTGTGAAGAAAACTAACTCTATCCCAGCAAAACCCAGCACATTTGGTGTTTCCCCTAGTTGCATGGTTCTTGGTTGCTGACTGGGGTTAAACCATGACAAGGCTAATGTCATTTGCTGTCTTCATAGGGCATGTAAGTGTTTGGTGAAACCATGTGAAGTTATTGCAATGGGTCTGGTTGGTTTTCCCTGCAGGAATGTGGCAAAATGGTTTGCTCCACTTGGAGGAATATAGGCTTTAGTTTAACATTAACTCCTCTAATGATTTGATCCCAGATAAAAACATGGCTTCTTGGATCAATTCAGTTCAAATTTACCTACAAAATACATGATGGTGATGTGAAAATTGATTTATTTTCTAAATTAATCACAGAGTATTAATTATAAGATCATTATACATGAACTCATTCTGTCCTGTTTATCATTAAATATTGTTTGTGTCTGATCTGCATTATATTTTTTGCCCCTTTTAAATACTCCTCCTTTGTCTTGATCTGGAAGAATACTGATGAGTGATTTATTTTGTTTAAAAGGAACTTAAAAACATTCTTATCACATCTGACTGTGATTTGTCAATACCAAGTGTGCCAAAGCATTAGTGTTGATGAAATATGGTGGTTTAAGTGTAAAAGTGAGAAAAGCTTTTCATGGGGAGCACCTTTAGTGAGAATATAGAATCTTGGCAGAATAAATCAAACACTCTTTTGGGTATCAAGAAATGTACACTGGCAAGCTGGCATTTGCCTAGAGATAGCTGGTGAGTCTCCTAATCTCATTCTTTTCTTATTTATTGTAGTCTTTCAGGGGTTGTTCCCCACTGTAGTGCCTCTCTAGTAAAAATTTATTCCGTTCCTATGTAAAAACCACCACTTTAGGACAAATTAAAATCTTCTATGGGAAATGTTCTTCTGAAGTACCCATTGTGCTCAGGGTTCAGTCAGTTCAGACAATGCAAACACTTTTGTGTTTGAAAAAGACATGGTTTTACATGCTTAGTATATACATATTGACAGTTTCTACATTCCACAGAAAAAATATGTATACATAAGGGCAATATTGCTGCTAACATTTTGCAGTACTGGAATAAAGGTGTTGAAAAGTGAGTAAAAGAGACAGGATGGGAAAGCCAATGACAAAGAATAGGAGTTGGTAACTACATTTGTAGAGAACTAGCACTTAGAATGACAAGGATCTGGACACAGACATTTTATGTATAATAATGATAATCACTATTACTGCTATCAGAATACACAAGAGACTGCAATCTATGAGATCATTGAACACAAAAGTCCAAATACCTGAAACCTAAACAAGAGCTGGGAGATGATAGGTAAATTCAAGGAAACATCAGAAAACTCACAAAGTAGTCAAAATGCAAGGATGTCATTGCACAGCCAATGTAACTGGTTGTCATGGTTGTTGTTCAACTTTTTTTAAAAACCCATAATGAAGACCTGTATAAGGAAATATAAGGAAATAAGTATTACTGGGGAGGTAGTCCATAATGGGATGAGTTGCTGGGAATAAGCACTACAGTGCTTGCTACTGCCTTTACTACTAGTTCTAGAAAGATGACTGTAGAAAGAAGATCGGTGTTACAAATCACAAGGTGTAAGCGATAGCTTTTGTTCCTCTGATCAGTTTTCAAAGTACAGGCAAACACTGAGGATTTGATGCTTTGGTCAGGGTATTTGACAGGAGAGGAATAAATCAACTGAGAAGAAATCAACACCTGCAACTGCCTTGCTGTAGCAAAGGTTATTTCAGATGATGCATATGAGATGAGAAGATCTTCTGAAAGATATTTACTTCTCTGGATTAATAAGGAAATCCACACTTGGATGTAGAGAATGTTCTCTGAATTTGCCAGCAGCCCCTCTAGACCTCCTAGCATGCAGCTGTACAAACAACTGATTTTTCGGTTAGGTATATAAACCTAAACACATTCAACATGTAATTTCCGCTGATCCAGAGTTAAAAAGTTTCCAATTACTTTATAAAACAGAGATCCTCAACACTTTTGTTCCAGCTTAACAAAACATTCTGTTTGGCTGAAACAAAATTTCTCATTTGGATTTTTTTTTTCTTCTGAAAATATTTAAAAATCAAACGTATCTTCATGTGGTCTCAATACACCACTTGGAAACAAACAATAAACCTTTCCTATCCTCATTCAGACCTCATTACCAAATGAGATATGAATTTGTAAAGAGTTTCAGTGGTCACAAAATTGCTGATTTCAGTGAATGAGCTACTTGGGGAAAGAAAGCATTCACCCGGTTCCTATTATAACACCGACTGCCAGGGTATGAGTCTGCTCTGGTGCCTTGGTGTGGGTTGGCCTTCTGTCAAACCTGCAGTAGCTGTTCGCACAGTGGTGGGTCAAAGCTACTGTAGATGAATGATCATGATCCACATTTTGCTCTCAGCGTTTAGATGGACCATCCACTATAGTTATGCACAGGCAAACCCTCAACAATCTCAATTTTCTGTACATTTCAAAGCTACAGAGCCTTTTGTCTTGTCAGGTGCTCCTTTCCCAATACAACTCTTCTGCAAAGACTCAGGAATTGTTTCCAAGTATAATGAAAAGTATCATCTAGATGTTGTCCAGAAATAAATCTATAAGACAAAATTGTGTGGCAGAATAATTTACCTTTTAAACAGCAATCATTAGCCTTAACAAGTGTCATTACTGTTTCAGACGCTACTAATCCTGATTTATGCCTTACTGCTTCAAATGAATGAGTTTACTTGCAGAGTGGCTAGTATTTAGTGTAAGTAGAGTGCCAAGCTCTGGTCCTTGAAATAAGAAATGTTTATATTGTTGGGAAGTGATGTAATGGCAGTTTGAATTATGTTTATTAGCATGCAAAAAGCTTTAGCAGTATATCTGTCTGTTTTCTATTAGAGATTTGTATGCAATAACCAAAAAATATCCCTGGATAACAAACTGGAAAACGGATGCATAGTTGGCTGGCTCTAAGTGTTGGCAGGGGGAGGAGGCTGGGGGTGGGGAATTGTGGTGTTTTTTAAAATATTTTTCAGTGGCAAAGCAAGTTTAATGAAGGTGCTTTAGAGAAACAATATAGTTGGTTTTTATTTTAATAGGAAAGTAAAAATAAAACCAAATATGACAGTAACTCTTGCTTTTCTGCCTGTGTTGGGAAGTATGGGTACTTATCTGAATTTAAAATTTGATACAGCACCATGTCTTATTTGATTATTTATATTACTGAAGAACATCTCTACTAAGTAATTACAGACCTCCTTTACATCTCTACTAAGTAATTTACAGACCACCTCAGGTGCATAGGGAGTGTGTTTCCTATTGCTGGATAATTAACAGGTGCATAGGGAGTGTGTTTCCTATTCACTGAGTTAGCATCTTGTATCTGTTTCACTAAAAGTGAAGTCAAGGTGTCTGAAGGCTTTCTGAATCTAGACCTTACCACATTAGAAGACAAACATACCACAGATGAAATGCACTGTGTAGCATCGTGTATAGTTTTTAAATGTTTTTTTTACTAATTAAGCAACAAAACAAAACAAACAAAAACCCACTATTTTAGTGGTGTTCAAGTGCTTTCCTGTAATTTGTTTGTTTGCTGTTTTGAGATATGTAATATCATAATTTATAGATTATTTTCTTCACTAAATGTTGTATGGTATAAAGCACATACTGTGGCTTTGTGTCTGAACAGTTTTCAAGTTCTTGCACCTAATGATCTTGGAAAAATCAAGATGTTTAACATAGAAAAATGCATCAAACAAAATGAGACGGTGAAATGACGTGTTCCAGTGAACTGACTGGAAAGCTGTTGAAACTAGAGTCTTACTTTACAGGTGATAGAGCATGACAGATTATGAGGTTTAAGCAGTTCAAGTTAAATGTGAGGACAGGAGTAAAATAATGCACCAATGTTCACCCAATTTAAAATAAATTAAAGCTTCAGAACATTTTCTAGTGAATCTTTGCTTTTAGTACAGCTTGTAACAGGCAAAGGACCATATAGCGTGTAAGGTGATGCTAAGATTTGGCAGACAATATAGGAGATACATTTATTTAAATAAAATTGGCTCCTAATTCTTTTCTAGATGCCCTGGAGAAAGCCTTTTGGCAAGAAATTCTTTTTGCTCTAGATTCAGCCAGGAAAAGAGTTTATAAAATAATTGTTTTCTGAGATTGCTGCTTTTTTTTGGTTTCATTTACAGTAATAGATGATTCATAAATACTGTGAACTGGAAAATAATAGATGTGCATCAAAGTCAATGTTTGGGGAAAGCTGGATGGAACCATTTCACTAGAATTTAGATCTGTGCTGATTATGTGGGACCTAATTAGATCTGGGGGTTTATAATCAATCTGTAAATATAGTCAGCAGAAAATACTGCTTGTAAAAGAAATAATAAGGCTGTAGGGAGCAAGAAAGGAAAGAAGGTTTGCAAAAGAATAGATGAAGTGGCCAGAGTAGCAGGGAGGGGGTGTAGCCTCTGAAGAACCATCTATTGGTTGGAGGACTCCACACGGCACTGCTGTAACGACCGCAGGCCTGACAACCTGGCCACTTGCCTCCTGAGAACCAGTGGAGGTTTTTTCCTCATTGCTCAAAACATCTGTGGAAATATCCTTCATCAGGATGTGATGAATCAGTGCAGCATTAACTGCAGGATCATAATGGAACCATGTCTGGTTCGTTTGTGATTGCAGCTTTCCCACTGGTTTTGTGTTTGGACTTAATTCACAATAAGCCTGTTGCCATCTGGAATTTCTTTGTGTCCTAGAACATTAAGGGAAAATTACCTCCCTCAACAGTATTGGAATGCATGTAGAAGACCTGAGAAGGAAACCTTGTCTTATATTACATGCCCTAGACAATTTTGTGGTTTGTTCTAAATGTAGCTTAAATGTGAGGAATCTAGAATCATGCAGTCATAAATTCATTTAGATTGGGAAAGACCTTTAGGATCATCAAGTCCACCACTAAACCATGCCCCTAAGTGTAACACCTACACAGGTATACAATAAATATATCCAGGGATGGTGACTCAACCACTTCCATGGGCAGCTTGTTCCAAACTTTGGCAAACCTTTCAGAGAAGAAATTTTCCCAAATATCCAATCTAACTCTTCCCTGGTACAACTTGAAGCCATTTCCTCTTGTTCCACCACGTTTTACTTGGGAGAAGAAATTGCTTTGTATGTTCATGATATCATTCTGAAGTAATTACAGCTGCAACTTTCATGAATGATTCTTTACAACTGGGGAGTCATTTTCCCATGGAAAACCACAAGATAAAATCTGTTGTGGTCTTTCTTTCAAGAATAAATAGATTTGTTCTGTAGCTAACTGTAAAATTCCCATCTTTTAAAAGGGAAAGAAATATCTGTGCAAAGGATGATATTACATCAATGGTAAAAGAGATGCATTACACTGAATTCAGTTGAACTATAACTTTGCTACTGTCTGTTGAAGTCTTATGTATACTCCAGTATCGGTAGCTTGTGACAGTGCACCTAATGCCACACTGAAAAATGTCTAGAATCATTTGAAGATGTGAAAAATCTTTGCAATTGTCTATACAAAGTAGACACAGTAAGTCATTGTGCTTACATAACGTGTTGTCTTTATTAGTAGATTGTATATGAAAAGGAAGTAACAGTATATGCAGAATATGCAATGTGGAGCTGCTTGAAAGTTAGATATCCAACAATATTTTTCCTTTTTTTTTACTCTATTTTGAAGGACAAATTGTTGCCTCTGAAGATGAGTGCCTTAGATAGCAAAGATCATCTTTTGAAAGTTCCTATCTCTTTTCACTGACTGCCAAAGCATACTTGGTGAATCATTTGAAAACACATTTTACAGGCAGGCATGGATCTTGCCTATTGTGTTCTGCCTGGTGGGAAATATGTCTGTATCCAGCAATCAACCTTTGCTATACTGATTCTCTGTTTAACAATATCTGTCTGTGAATTGCAAAATGATAGGAACAGTTTTGCAGATCATTCACTGATTAGAATGTATTAATATCTTGCACAGCTATGACCTCATCCCTGTTTATTTGGGGTACAAAAGATGTGTGAGATACTTGTGAAAATTGCCAGCAACTTGCTCAAAAAGTAATAAAGAACTTATACAACTCCTCAGATTTCAGATGCATTATTATTGCATGGAAAGATCAAAAGCCCTATCAGATTCAAAATAAACTGAAATACTGCTTTCTGCTCTTGGAAGTATCCACAGTGTTTTCTAATGATGAAGTAAAATACAAAGAAAATAAAATAAA